>NC_135232.1:190305729-190565729 GCF_051348905.1 Ranitomeya variabilis
GCGGGTACTGATCCGCTGCCTTGGCCGGTGGCGGTTCATAGCTCCTGAGTGGACCGCATGCAGCAGCGTCTCAGCAGAAAAAGAAAATCCCCCTTGTGCAAGCAGTGCGAGCGGCGCCTAGCAGAACCTGTGTGCCTGTGTGCCGGGGTGAGCAGCGTAACTGCGCACGTGATGGGGGAAGAGGTACGGATGGCGGTAAGGACCAAAAAGATGGTCCTTTTTGGTCCTTACCGCCATCCGTACCTCTTCCCCCATCACGTGCGCGGTCACACTGCTCACCCCGGCACACAGGCACACAGGTCCTGCTAAGGCCTCACAAGATCTCCTTCTCGCATATCACCCCTACTCTGGAACTCTCTACCACAACATATCAAACTCTCACCTACCATCGAAACCTTCAAAAATAACCTGAAGACCTACCTCTTCCGGCATGCCTACAACCTGCAGTAACCACCGATCAACCAAACCACTGCACGACCAGCTCTTTCCTCACCTACTGTATCCTCACCCATCCCTCGTAGATTGTGAGCCCTCACTGGTAGGGTCCTCTCTCCTCCTGTACCAGTTGTGACTTGTATTGTTCAAGATTATTGTACTTGTTTTTATTATGTATACCCCTCCTCACATGTAAAGCACCATGGACTAAATGGCGCTATAACAATAAATAATAATAATAATGAGGCCAGGGTCACACATAACGTATAAAAATACGGTCCGTTTTTTACGAGGATGCGATTTTTTTCTCCAAAAAATATCCTTGCGTCATCCGTATGGAATCCGTACGGTGAGACTTTCTCGCTGGCTTGCAAAATGGACATATAATGGATGCATGGGTTCAAATATTCGTGAAAACATATATACAGTCTATACATATATATATATATCAGTGAGACACATATATATATATATATATTTCATACAGAGCTAGATAGCATAAAAGCAGGTAATTCAATTGCCGGCTTTTGCTAGGTCCTTACCAAACCCGACAGGATATGAGACATGGTTTACATACTGAGTTCATATCCGTTAGATTTTTACATATCCCTCACTAATAATGTTAGTAGTGTGTGTGTGTGCAAAATTTTGGGAGCTCTAGGTGTTAAAATAAAGGGTTAAATCACGGAAAAAACTGGCGTTGGCTCCCGCGCAGATATATATATATATATATATATATATATATATATATATATATATATATATATATAATCGCCAGGTGGGACTTCCGGCCGCTGTCCCCAAATCCTATAAGGCACCGCAGCAGTGTCACTTGTGCAGGCGCAATTCATGGCCTTGTAGGTCACAGCCATAACTGCGCGCTCTACCCGCATGTGCGGTAACGACGCGGCTGTTACTGCACCTGCGTGGGGAATAGCGGTGACAGATGTTAATTTCACCGCACTCCCAATTCAACAGCACAGGGAGCTGTCAAGTTTGGTAGAGGCACAGGTAAACAATGTGAGTGCAGGGAATGAAGAGAAATTAAATTTAAGAGGAACGAAAGGCAGAAACAAAAAACTAAATTTACAGGGATGTTTGTACAGTAGTGTTCAAAATAATATGTGTGTTCAAAAACATGAGTTAATCACAAAATCTTTATACTAGTTTTTATTTCCAGCATTGGGAACATTGCACGCTGTTATATAATTCAAAACATGAAGAGAAATGTATATAATTTTAACTACTTTACAGAAAATAGCAAAAAATAAACATTAGTCAGTTCTAAAAATTAGCAGTGTCTGTATTTGTCTTTACAAATCACATGTACTATTTTTGATGACGATTTAGCATTCCTGTGAATCACTAACCTAATATTTGGTATACCCACATTTTTTTAGAACTGCTTCATATCTATGTTGCATAGTGTCAACCAGCTTCTGGCACCTGGCAGCTGTTATTTCAGCCCAGAATGCTTGGACTACTGTACATCCTACAATTTTTGGGCATTTGTTGGTTTTGCCTCAGAAACGGCATTTTTAATATCATCCCACAAGTGTTCTATCAGATTCAGGTCCAGGGATTGGGCTGGCCACTCCATAGCCTCAATTTTGTTGGACTGTAACCAAGATTTTGCTCATTTACTGCTGTGTTTAGGGTCTTTGTCTTGTATAAACCCCCAATTCAAGGGCATATCCTCTTCAGCATAGAGGAGCATGATCTCTTTAAGTATTCTAATATATGCAAACTGGTCCATGATCCCTGGTATGCGGTAAATAGGTCCGGCACCATAGGAACAGAAACATGCCCATATCATGATGATTGCACCACCATGCTTCACTTTCTTCAGAGTGTGCTGTGGTTTGAATGCAGAGTTTGGGGGTTGTCTGATGAACTGTCTGCGGCCCTTGGACCCTAAAAGAACAATTTTACTTTCATCAGTCCACAAAATGTTTTTCCATTTCCCTTTAGGCCAGTTGATGTGTTCTTTGGCAAATTGTATCCGCTTCAGTATGTCTTTTTTTAACAGTGGGACTTTGCGGGGACTTCTTGCTAAGAGATTAGTGTCACACAGGCCTTAATGATGGAACTTCACACTAGTCCTACTCTAGGGATTATGGTGTGCTGTGGCAAAATCTTCATTCCAGGCACACTTAAAGCTCAACGTTAGGCCACGTTCACATGTTCAGGATTTGGTAAGTTTTTACATCAGTATTTGTAAGGCCCCTTTCACACGACCGTGTCTCCGATACGTGTGGTGACAGTTTTCACACGTACCGGAGACACGTACACACGTACACCCATTCAAATGAATGGGTCTATGCACATATCAGTGTGTTTCCATGGTACCGGAAATATACGGATGTGTGAAACCGTCCTAAGCTAAACCCAAGAGGGTGAAAAATGCAGAAGTGGTGCTTGTGTGTCTATTGTACTTTTTTGATTGTTCAACTCCAGTATTTGTAAGCCAAAACCAGATGTAAAATACTGAACGTTTGAACATGGCCTTTTAATTCATTGATTTGGTCATGGAACCAGTGGTTTAACCATTTTTCCAAACAGTCCTTTTGAAAATCATGTATTGTCCTTGACCATAGTTGCTGCTCCAGGTGCCTACAGTGCAATGCGTGTTTGAGCTCAAAGACAGGTCAAGCAAGCAATAAGCGGGTATACCTTTTTGCAAGAAACTATTACGGCTGGGTATCTTCAAGACTCCACTAGGTGGTATGACAACAGCAGTTGGAGATTTTGTTAGTGATTGGAATCTAATCCTGTCTAATTGTTCCATACAATTAATGCAACTCATAGTTAAACAGGAAAATGTAGAACTAACCAGGATTCAATCAAATGTAAAAGAACTTCTAGCGAAAATAAAATTTACCTTGTCCACAGACAATTTTGACAATTTTCATAAAGATCTAAATCAAAAATAAATAAAAAATTGGAGGATTCCATCAGTTCCACCAAAAAGAATAAATTCAATCGTGATCTTTTCCATTATCAGAAAAAAAAACCTAATTTATGAGTGGGGTCGGTGGGAACGACCAGCAACATCACTAAAATCAATTCTAACAAATTTTCCAAATGAGAATCAATCTTGAAAAAAAAAAGTGACTTTTTAATTTTCAGACATAGGATCCTCAAATGCTTCAACAGATTTATCTTTTGACACAAGAGATCAAACCAGTCATCATAATAAAACTCAGCACAACAAATCTCATCTGAATTATAAAAAATCTCGCAAACCAACTAAAATATCAGAAGATGGGGAAGACGAAGTGGTCGCAAACACCACCCTAAATTTCTTCAAGACGTTTCAATCAAACACAACACTAGATGTTGTTAATATTTCATCCAAACATTTTTCAGATATTGAAATCAGTGTATTATCACCGGGCTTGAATTTTGCACCTACCAACCATAAACTAGACGTTTTTTCCGTCATTAAAGACATTAATAAATTTGTACGAGATTTAACTGCCGAGAAATATTTTTTTTTCTGAAGAGTGTCTACCAAGAAGTAGATTTGAATAAATGGATCAATGCTTTTAAAGAAAAAATCTTCATGGATAAACTCAGTCTAACCTGTCCCATGGATCTAAAACCAGACATAAAAGCTTCACAAGATGTTAATTTTATTCACTTATTCACCACAAAAAAATCCAAATTTTTATCCTGTCCAATCCTGAACCACAGCCATTGGAAGAGACATAAAATATTTGAAATAATACTAACTCTCCTTCAGTTAAATATAATATTTCTAAACAAGAAAGAGACTGCAGTAACACATTTACCGCTACGTTCTTGTTCAGACATCATTATAAAGATGTCTGACAAAGGGGGATCAGTAGACGTGACTCGTGATGAATGAGAAAAATTATGTCACATCTATTGAATCAATGCTTGCTGACACCAATACTTATATTCCCTTGAAATCTGATCCTACTGCTTCTTTTTTTACTTCATGCAAATATATAATCAATGAAGGTTTTTCTCTCTGGATTTTTTTCCAAAAATAAGTGGATTACCTTACTGCTGATAATCCCACCATTCTAATTATGTATGCCCAAAATTCATAAAAACACTTTTCCTCCACCAATGTGTCCCATCATCAATGGCATTGGTTCTTTGAATTAACTCTTGGGACAATGGCTAGATTCAGCGTTACAACCTTTAGGGTATGTGCCCACATTCAGGAATTTTCGCGTTTTTTTCCTGTTTTTTCGTGATAAAAACGCTATAAAAACGCATAAAAAACGCATACATATGCATCCTATCAATTAGAATGCATTCCCGCAATTTTTGTGCACATGATCGCGGTAAAAAAATGAACATGTTCATTAATTTTGCGGATTTTTCGCGTTTTTCCCGCTATTCTATGCATTGGGAAAAAGCGCCAAAAAAGTACCAAAAACGCGCAAAAAACGCATAAAAATGTGAAAAAACGCATGCGGATTTCTGGCAGAAATGTCCGTTTTTTGTCAGGAAATTTCTGCAAGAAATCCTGACGTGTGCACATACCCTTAGTTCACAGCATCCCTGGTTATTTGCAAGACTCCAAAGATGTTTTAAAATATGTTTCAGGACATACAATGGAATAAGAACTGGACTTGGTTAACATGTGATGTGATTTCTTTATACACGTGCATACCATGCCATATAGCTATCTCTGCTGTAAATCACCATCTCACCAAACACAGTTCTTACATTGCAAAACTACCAATTTGAATTTAATCTGTTTTATCATTTCTATTAACGCCTAATTATTTTATGCTTAATGGAACTTTTTTTACAGTAAAAAAGCTGTGTTTCCATGGGGGGTAACATTTTCTTCATCAGTAGCGAATCTAGTCATGGCATGGTGGGAAGAAAGACAATGGCAGGGAATACAATTCTTCACTCCCATTATTTTTATCCTCCACGTACAACAACTGCAGTGACATTCGGTCCTTTAATAGTGAATCACGTATTATTCAGCAGTGGTTAAAAAACATATCCCTCATGGGCTATAAATCGAGCCAAGAACATAGTGCATTTGAAAAATAGACAAGACATAATCAAATCTAGTTTAAATAAACACACCAGCACATTGCCACAAAAACCCACTTTATTGTTGACCTACAGTGGGTACGGAAAGTAATCAGACCCCTTTAAATTTTTCACTCTTTGTTTCATTGCAGCCATTTGGTAAATTCAAAAAAGTTCATTTTTTTCTCATTAATGTACACTCTGCACCCAATCTTGACTGAAAAAAAAACAGAAATGTAGTAATTTTTCCAAATGTATTAAAAAAGAAAAACTGAAATATCACATGGTCATAAGTACTCAGACCCTTTGCTCAGTATTGAGTAGAAGCACCCTTTTGAGCTAGTACAGTCATGAGTTTTCTTGGGAATGATGCAAGTTTTTCACACCTGGATTTGGGGATCCTCTGCCATTCTTCCTTGCAGATCATCTCCAGTTCCGTCAGGTTGGATGGTGAACGTTGGTGGACAGACATTTTCAGGTCTCTCCAGAGATGCTCAATTGGGTTTAGTCAGGGCTCTGACTGGGCCAGTCAAGAATGGTCACAAGAGTGTTCTGAAGCCACTCCTTTGTTATTTTAGCTATTTTCCTTTGTTGTTTTAGCTATACTCCTTTGTTATTTTAGCTATGTGCTTAGGGTCATTGTCTTGTTGGAAGGTGAACCTTTGGCCAAGTCTGAGGTTCAGAGAATTCTGGAAGAGGTTTTCATCCAGGATATCTCTGTACTTGGCCGCATTCATGCTTTCTTCAATGGCAACCAGTCGTCTTGTCCCTGCAACTGAAAAACACCTCATAGCATGATGCTGCCACCACGTTTCACTGTTGGGATTGTATTGGGCAGGTGATGAGCAGTGTCTAGTTTTTTCCACACATACTGCTCAGAATTATCACCAAAAAGGTCTATCTTCATCTCATCAGACCAGAGAATCTTATTTCTGATATTCTGGGAGTCCTTCATGTGCTTTTATAGCAAACTCTATGTAGGTTTTCATATGTCTTGCACTGAGGAGAGGCTTCCGTTGGGCCACTCTGCCATAAAGGCCTGACTGGTGGATGGCTGCAGTGATAGTTGACTTTGTGAAACTTTCTCCCATCTCCCTACTGCATCTTTGGAGCTCAGCCACAGTGATCTTGGGGTTCTTCTTTACCTCTTTCACCAAGGCTCTTCTCCCACGATTGTTCAGTTTGGCTGGACAGCCAACTCTAGGAAGACTTCTCGTGGTCCCAAACTTCTTCCACTTAAGGCTGGGGTCACACATGGCGTAAGACAATACGCCACGTATTATACGTCCGTACTACGGCCGTAATACGGAGAAATGTTCCCAAAATAGTGATCCGTAGTCAGGGTGTGTCAGCGTATTTTGCGCATGGCATCCTCCGTATGTAATCCGTATGGCATCCGTACTGCGAGATTTTCGCGCAGGCTTGCAAAACCGACATCTAATGGATTTATGTGCTCAAATGTTCGGGAAAACATATATACAGTATATATATATATATATATATATATATATATATATATATATGTCATTGTGACACATATATATATATTCTGTATTTAGATTTCAATCAGCGCGATATCTGTGAACAGCCGGTAATTCAATTGCCGGCTTTTCATTTCTCCTGCACAAACCCGACAGGATATGAGACATGGTTTACATACAGTAAACCATCTCATATCCCCCTTTTTTTTGCATATTCCACACTACTAATGTTAGTAGTGTGTATGTGCAAAATTTCTGCGCTGTAGCTGCTAAAATAAAGGGTTAAATGGCGGAAAAAATTGGCGTGGGCTCCCGCGCAATTTTCTCCGCCAGAGCGGTAAAGCCAGTGACTGAGGGCAGATATTAATAGCCAGGAGAGGGTCCATGGTTATTGGCCCCCCCGTGGCTACAAACATCTGCCCCCAGCCACCCCAGAAAAGGCACATCTGGAAGATGCGCCTATTCTGGCACTTGGCCACTCTCTTCCCACTCCCTGTAGCGGTGGGATATGGGGTAATGAAGGGTTAATGCCACCTTGCTATTGGAAGGTGACATTAAGCCAGATTAATAATGGAGAGGCGTCAATTATGACACCTCTCCATTATTAATCCCATTGTAGGAAAGGGTTAAAAAACACACACACATGATTGAAAAGTATTTTAATGAAATAAACACAGCGGTTGTTGTAATAATTTATTGTTCTCTCAAATCCATTTGCAGTCCCTCGCTTGGCAACATAATAAACGCACAAGATACATACCTTCTGATGTACTGTCAGGTCCAACGATGTAATCCATCTGAAGGGGTTAACTAATATTACAGGCAGGAGCCCTGCTAAATGCAGCTGTGCTCCGTGCCTGTAATCCCCGGCGAATGAATGAAATGTAGGTCATTGACCTACATTTCATTCATTCGCGGTGATGCGCCCCCTGGTGGATGTCCTCATATGACCTGGAGCGTGGGAAAAAGTTCCCAGGCTGCAGTTCATGAGAACATCCACCAGAGGGCGCCTCACCGCGAATGAATGAAATGTAGGTCAATGACCTACATTTCATTCATTCGCCGGGGATTACAGGCACGGAGCACCGCTGCATTTAGCAGGGCTCCTGCCTGTAATATTAGTTAACCCCTTCAGATGGATTACATCGTTGGACCTGACAGTACATCAGAAGGTATGTATCTTGTGCGTTTATTATGTTGCCAAGTGAGGGACTGCAAATGGATTTGAGAGAACAATAAATTATTACAACAACCGCTGTGTTTATTTCATTAAAATACTTTTCAATCATGTGTGTGTGTGTTTTTTAACCCTTTCCTACAATTGGATTAATAATGGATAGGTGTCATAATTGACGCCTCTCCATTATTAATCTGGCTTAATGTCACCTTACAATAGCAAGGTGGCATTAACCCTTCATTACCCCATATCCCACCGCTACAGGGAGTGGGAAGAGAGTGGCCAAGTGCCAGAATAGGCGCATCTTCCAGATGTGCCTTTTCTGGGGTGGCTGGGGGCAGATGTTTGTAGCCACGGGGGGCCAATAACCATGGACCCTCTCCTGGCTATTAATATCTGCCCTCAGTCACTGGCTTTACCGCTCTGGCGGAGAAAATTGCGCGGGAGCCCACGCCAATTTTTTCCGCCATTTAACCCTTTATTTCAGCAGCTACAGCGCTGAAATTTTGCACATACACACTACTAACATTAGTAGTGTGGAATATGCAAAAAAAAAGGGGATATGAGATGGTTTACTGTATGTAAACCACGTCTCATATCCTGTCGGGTTTGTGCAGGAGAAATGAAAAGCCGGCAATTGAATTACCGACTTTTCACTAACAGCGCTGCGTATTTCTCGCAAGTCACACTGCTGGTCCGTGTGGAATCCGTATTTTTCTCGCCCCTATAGACTTTCATTGGCGTATTATTTGCGCAATACGCTGACAAACGCAGCATGCTGCGATTTTGTACGGCCGTAGAACGCCGTATAATACTGAACCGTAATATACGGCTAATAGGAGCAGCCCCATTGAGAAGCATTGTGCCGTATGTAATGCGAGTTTTACGTACGTAGTTTTTGCGCTCTTACGTACGTAAAACACGCATGTGTGACCCCAGCCTAAGTAGTATGGAGGCCACTGTGCTAAGGAGCCTTAAGGCTATGTGCACACGCTGCGGATTTTGCTGCGGATCTGCAGCAGTTTTCCATGAGTTTACAGTACCATGTAAACCTATGGAAAACAAAAACCACAGTGCACATGCTGCGGAAAACAACGCGCGGAAACGCAGCGGTTTATATTCCGCAGCATGTCAATTCTTTGTGCAGATTCCGCAGCGGTTTACACCTGCTCCTCAATAGGAACCCGCAGGTGTAAAACCGCAGGTGGAATCCGCACAATAACCGCGGTAAATCCACGGTAATTCCGCAGTGCGGTTTTGCTGCGGATTTACCAAAATCAGTGCGGAAAAATCCGCACACCATTCCACAGCGTGTGCACATACCCTGAGTACTGCAGAAACTCTGCTGTAACCATGGCCAGATCTGTGCCTTGCTACAATTCTGTCTCTGAGCTCCTTGGCCAGTTCCTTTGACCTCATGATTCTCATTTGGTCTGCAATGCACTGCGAGCTGTGAGGTCTTATATAGACAGGTGTGTGCCTTTCCTCCTTGCCAAACATAAAAAAACTGCTCCACTTTAAAGATAAAGACAATTTTAACTCTGATATTGGTAGTGCTGGGGCCTATAAGAAACTCTGTATGCTCCCGTTTTAGCAAACACATTAGACGGTTCTTCTTTATTAAAGACTAGACTGTGGCCCGATTCTAATGCATCGGGTATTCTAGAATATGCATGTCCCCGTAGTATATGGACAATGATGATTCCAGAATTCGCGGCAGACTGTGCCCGTCACTGATTGGTCGAGGCAACCTTTATGACATCATCATCTCCATGGCAACCATTATGACATCTACGTCGATACTGTGCCCGTCGCTGATTGATCGAGGCGAATTCGCGGCAGACTGTGCCCGTCGCTGATTGGTCGAGGCAACCTTTATGACATCATCGTCGCCATGCTGTGCCCGTCGGTGATTGGTCGAGGCCTGGCGGCCTCGACCAATCAGAGACGCGGGATTTCCAAGACAGACAGACAGAAAAACCCTTAGACAATTATATATATAGATAGACAGCAGCCATTTTTCCAAGAATTTATCTAGGGTTCTGCTCTCTGCCATCTTTGGGACTCCATCAATGGGTGTATTGTTATGCAGGAGCCTGTTCTCAATATCAGTTTTATTCATTAAAGTCACCATACTGATAGAAGTGATCAGACCTATTTGAAAGGTGCAGCAGCATGTCGTCTAACTTATACACATGGTTTTTCACCACAGTACCCACGCTTTCACTTTTTGCTTGTCCTACCAAATGAAGGAGGTACTGGGAGTTAAACCCACTCCTGGAATGTAACTACTGCACATTCTTGGCCAATATCAGGGCAGGCACTAGGGGCCAAGCTCCATGGAAAACAGATCTACACTTTGAAAGATAAAAGTTCTCAATGCTCAGAAAAAGCAAGTCAATTACAAACTTGCTTATTTTCATGTTGTCTAGCTAACTAAAGCAATTGAATAACTTGTGAATACTTTGTGACATCAATTGCAGGAGCGGGGCTGGTCTCTGCTCATTCTCTCCTTACAGCCGGGGTCACACTTGCATGTGCAATGCGAGAAACACACATGAGTCTATCGCATCAATACCCAGCACAGCCGTCGGCACTCGGGACTGGAGCGTTCAGCTGCATAGAAATACATGCAGCTGCACGCTCCAGTCCAGAGTGCCGGCGGCTGTGTCGGGTATTGATGCGAGAAACTCGTGCGAGTTTCTCACATTGCACACGCACGTGTGACCCCGGCCTAGAATGCACACTGACAGTGCACTCGCTTGCTGGCTCATTACTTCTGATCAAAGTCAGTGAGAGAGCACAATGTCACTGTGCATATTGCACAATGACAAGATCCTACTGAGCTTATGTCAGAATTGACAACTGACCCATGCTCAGTAGAGCAGGGACTAACCCAGCCCCTGAAACTGACATCACTGCTGGGGATTCTCAAACGAAGCGTCGTCACAAAGGAAGAATTATTAAAAATAATAAATAAAAGTTACCGTAGATAGCGGAGGGAAGGAACAATAGTTGACTTATTAATTAAAGTATATTAGAAAAGATATTAGATTGACATTAAATAGATATATAGTATTAAAATAAATGTTAGCTTCAGACCACCCCTTTAATAAAGTTTATATTTTTATCAATCATGTATGATATATTTTATTGCATTATAGATAATATATGTTACATAGAAACACGCACTGCTTTGGTTAGACATTTGTAGGTGATCAGATGCCAAAAGCATTGCTAATGCGCAGGACTCCATGTTGGAATCTGGGTATCATGAGCAGATAGAAACCCACAGATCTCTGCGTATAAACTCAAGACCTATAGGAAGGAAATGTAAGCAAAATAACGGAAATCAAGATCTTCTAGCAATTGCTGGGACTAGTTTCTGTTTTGCAGATGGATACGTTATGGATAGTAACATTACACCATTGTTAAAACTGTATCCAGGAGTTCAAGCAATGGAAATTATTACCTATTTAACCATTCAAAACCAAGGCGTTTATCCTGTACAAATATATCAGAGAACAATTGTTGAAAGCCTGTTGCGGTGCCCAGATCATTTTATTTTGGCATATTTGACCTAAATGCCAAATGTTTCATTGTATTCTTGACAGATCAATAATACCTTTATAAATCAACCTCATTAAAAAAAAACTAAGGGAATTTATTGTTTAATTGGCGTTAAGGTGTCGACACTAATACATAATTGCACACACTTTTGCGCTTTTCCTATAAAATGGGAGGGGCATAGCAAAAAAGCCATCTCATAAGTCTACATTCACACATTCAGTATTTGGTCAGTATTTTACATCAGTATGTGTAAGCCAAAACCAGGAGTGGGTGATAAATACAGAAGTGGTGACTTGTTTCTATTATACTTTTACCCCGATTGTTCCACTCCTGGTTTTGACTTACAAATACTGATGTACAATACTGACCCAATACTGAACGTGGCCTAGTTGGTGTAAATTTAGATTTCAAGCACACAAACAATCCAAAGATTCGTATCTTGCTCCAATATGCTTTTTGTTCAACACTGGAATATATAACACAAATTTTGCTAAGTTTCCCCTTATACAGTGGATATAAAAAGTTTACACACCGTTAAAATGACAGTTTTTTATCATGTATAAAAATCAAACCAAGACTAATCATTTCAGAACTTTTTCCACCTTTAATGTCACCTATAATCTGTACAATTTAACTGTAAAAACAAAGTGAAAACGTTTTGGGTGGAAGAGGAAAATAAAGAACTAAAATTATCTTATTGCATAAATATGTATACCCTTGAAATATTAGCCTTTGATTTTATTATAGCTTTCACTCCTTTGTGGTAGAAGTCTATCAGCATGGTACATAAAATTGACCATCTTTGCCCCGTGTTCCTTGCAGTTAGAGCTCCAAATCTGTCAGATTTCAAGAGGATCTCCTGTGTAGAGCGCTCTCTTCAGACCAACCCACAGATTTTCAATTCGACTCAGGTCTGGGCTTTGGTTGGGCCATTCCAAAACTTTGATCTTCTTCTGGTGCAGCCATTCTTTCGTTGATTTGCATATGCTTTGGGTCATTGTTGTGCTGAAAGGTGAAATTATTTTTCATCTTCAACTTTTTAACAGACCTATGAAGTAATTGATGCAAAATTGACTGATATTTGGAACTCTTTATAATTCCGTAAACCTTAACTAAAGCCATGGGTCAAGCTGCCAAAAAGAGCTCCAAAGCATAATGCTGCCTCCACCATGCTTCACTGTGAGTATGGTGTTTTTAGGTGATGCATGTTGTTGGTTTTGCAAATATACCTTTTGGAATTATGCCTCTTCCATCATTCCCCCTCTGTGTCTGAGCTCTGTGATGTGTCAGCACAGAGGTGGGAGATGACGTCACTACAGCGCACCCACTGTACCAAATAGTGCAGAGGGTCTTAAGATGCTGAGGAGACCGGAGCAGCGGGGAGAGGTATTTGATTATTTATTATTCCTGTATGGAGCATTATATGGGGCCCATCATACTGTATGGAGCAATATAGAGGGCTCATTATTGCTCCATACATTATATATGGGGCCTGTCATACTGTATAGACCAATATAAGGGTCCCATTATGCTGTATGCAGCAATATAGGGGGCCCATCACAATGTATGGAGCTATATATGGTGCACATAATACTGTATGGAGCAATAGTTGGGGCCCATTACACTTCATGGAGGTATATATTGCTATAGAAGGGGCTCATTATACTGTATGGATCACTCTGAGTACCATTATACTGTATGGAGCACTATCTGAGGACCATTATACTGAATTGAGATATATGGCTATAATATGGTGCCCATAATACTGCATGGAGCACTATGTGGAGCCCATAATACTGTATGGAGGACTGTGTGGTGCCCATAATACAGTATGGAGCACTATGTGGAGCCCATAATACTGTATGAAGGATTGTGTGGTGCCCATAATACTGTATGGAGGACTATATATAAGGAACATGATTTTGTAAGGGCTGCAAAGTTGTGAGATATACTCTTCTGTAAATCCGCCAAATATTAAGGGTTTTTGTATTTTGCAATAAATAGAATTTCTGCTATGGGTCCCCATGATTTCTATGTACTCCCATCCTTGTTTTGTGCAAAATAGAGGGTTACTTTGTATTATTTATTCTTTATTTCTATTACTTTTCAAAAACTGTTTTTTTTTTTACTTTCTTTTTCAGTCCCCTTACGGACTAAAAATCAGATGATCAAATTATTGCAATATATAGTGTAATCATGGTCTCCTATGAACTTTGACCATTATCTGGGCTTTATTAGACTATTGGGGATGCAGCCACATGGGCAACGGTAACTTTTCAGTAGTCATCATTAGGGTTGAGCGAAACGGATCAGACAAATTCAAAAATCGCCGACTTTCGGCAAAGTCGGGTTTCATGAAACCCGACCCTAGTGTGTGATCGGCCATGAGGTCGCCGATCTGCGCGCAAAAGTCGCGTTTCATATGACACTTTCAGTGCCATTTTTCAGCCAATGAAGGAGGACGCAGAGTGTGGGCAGCGTGATGACATAGGTCTCGGTCCCCACCATCTTAGAGAAGGGCATGACAGTGATTGGCTTGCTTTCTGCGGCGTCACAGGGGCTATAAAGGGCCGTGCACGCCGACCGCCATCTTACTTCTGCCGATCTTAGCATAGGGAGAGGTTGCTGCAGCTTCATCAGAAGAAGTGTAATAATTATAGGGGATAACTCAGGAGACTCTTTGCGTGGAACAAGACAACTACAGGATACAGTTTTATAAGTGGTAAAGTCTATATTATTACACGGTGATTCAAACAGGTGCAGAGATAAACTCAAGTCCACAACACTTGCTGCAAATATCAAATGCAGCTCAGCAGTCTATGTGAAACTTCAGAGGAAAATGCAATCATGCAGAAAGTCTATGAAGCACAATTATTCTTGAGGATACTGGACACGAATAAGTCCTTGCTTAGTCCACAACACAGATAGATATGCTTATAAGGCAGTTCAAATAATATCTTAGCTCAACCAGGGAGGTCTGGGTAATAGTCTCAGGTTCTTGCAGAGCAGAAACAGCTTACATGTCCAGCAAATGCAGATGGAAGCAAACACAAGCAGCAGATGAAGGAGGATTACTGGAACTGTTGTATGCAGCAGGAACTCAGAGCAGAGTAGCAGGATAACGCCACAGGTTCACAGGAGCAGGTATATAGCCAGGGAGACACCAGAGGTCAGGAGCTGGATGCAAGGCAGAATACTCTAGCACAGACTGAAGGCTGGGTTGGAGTTTTATAGCAGGAAGACAAGTGCACATGAGACCAAAGACGCCATCTTGGAAAAGGGCAGTAATGCACAAAAAGGTAATAAAAAATGTTCAGATTCCTGACATTACTCCCTCCTTAGAAGCAGCCTCAGGATGATCCTGGACCTGGTTTCTCAGGGAATCTCTGATGAAAATGAGAAATCTTCTGTTGGGCATTGATGTTTTTCACAGGTTCCCAAGAGACCTCCTCAGGGGGATATCCCTGCCATCTTATCAGATATTGGAGCCGATTACTACAATCCTGGAATCAACAATTTCCTCCACCACAAATTGTTCTTGCCCATCAATCACCACAGGCTGCAGAGGTGGCACAACACGTCCCTGGAAGGTATTAGGAGATACAGGCTTTAGTAAAGATACATGAAAAAACTGGGTGTACCTTCATAGTCCTAGGCAGCTTCAGCCGGCAGGCCACAGAGCTCACAATACCATTGATCTTGAAAGGGCCAATGAATTTCTGTCCAAGTTTTTGTGAAGGAACGTTTAACTTCAGATTCTTAGTTGCTAACCACACGGAATCTCCTACCTTGAACATGGGTGCAGGTTTACGGAATCTATCAGCCGATTTCTTATAACGTTTTTGAGCTGTGGTCAGAGATTCCTTCAGAACCTCCAGATTTTGCCTCATCGCAGTTAGCCTTTCCTCCACTGCCGTAACTGGAGAATTAATTGGAGACCTAGGTAAGATACATGGATGATAACCCAGATTGGCAAAGAAAGGTGTAAATTTAGTGGAGGCGCTCTGAGAATTGTTATATGAAAATTCAGCTAACGGCAGCAACTCCAACCAATCATCCTGGAGATGGCTGACATAGCATCTTAGATATTGTTCCAGCGTCTGGTTGGTACGCTCAGTCTGACCATTTGTCTGGGGATGGTAAGCGGAAGAGAGACAAACATTAATATTGAGTGCAGAGCAAAACCCCTTCCAGAATCTTGAAGTGAACTGCACTCCACGGTCAGAGATGATCTCCTCCGGAACCCCATGCAACCGAAAGACATTCTGTATAACCAAGTTCACTGTATCTTTAGCTGAAGGGAGGCCGGTGCACGGAACAAAATGAGCAGCTTTAGTCAGGCGATCAACTACCACCATGATTGTATTCATGCCCTCCGATGTAGGCAGCTCCACAATAAAGTCCATTGATATAGACCCCCAAGGGTGGGACAGAACAGGTAATGGTTGTAAAAGACCCATAGGTGCCACATGAGGAGTCTTGTAACGAGCACATACCTCGCAAGAGAGAACATAGTCCTTGGTATCCTTCAGGCAAGTTGGCCACCAGAAGAATCGGCTCAGGAACTCTTGTGTCTTCTGTACCCCCTGTGACTAGCCAACTTGGAGTCATGTACCAACTTGAGGATCTGCAGACGGACGACCTCAGGGACGTAGATACGTCGATCTCTGAACCACATGCCACCCTTAGAGACAAGATTAATATCCACAGGTGGGTTGGCCAGAAATACATCACCGTCATAGGCCTCCCTGCACTCCTTCCACAAGTCCTGATCGTGGATAACTCCGATGAAATTGGCATCAGATGGAATGGTTTTGGACAGGGCTCCAGGTACGGAATCCGGAGCATGGATTCGGGATAAAGCATCAGCCTTCCCATTACGAGAACCTGGACGGTACGAGATAACAAAGTTAAATTGATTTAAAAATAAGTTCCAACGAGCCTGACGAGGAGAAAGACATCTAGCGGATCTGAGGAACTCTAAATTGCGATGGTCAGTTAGCACTATGATTTGTTGTGCAGCTCCTTGCAGATGATGCCTCCATTCTTTGAAAGCCGCAATAATAGCCAGCAATTCCTTGTCTCCCACATCATAATTCTTCTCTGCTGAGGTTAGTCTACGGGAAAAGAAAGCACAAGGATGTAGCAGACCCTTCTCTTCAGTTCTTTGGGAGAGAATACCCCCAAAAGCAGGCATGTCAAACACGCGTCCCGAGGGCCGCATGCAGCCCTTTACAGGCATATCTGCGGCCCTCACAAAAGTCTCAAACTTTGTCTCTAAACACAAAGTTTGAGACTTTTGTGCGGGCCGCAGATACTCAAAACTTCATGATCAGCACTTCCGGCTCTTCATTCATTGGCCCATATCCCTTCATATGACCTGCTTACATGATCAGCAGCCGACCAACTAGCTCCGTGTCAATCCATGACGCGTGTACTTTGGTCAGCTGCTGATCACCTCAGTTTTGTTGTGAGCGGAGGAAGAGTCGTGGCTGAGAGTGACTGGGATACTGTGACCGTGCTGAGGAAGAAGGGACCCACTGCCGCACAGGCAAAATCCAAGCAAGTGAGTGGCCCTCCTGTATGTAAAAACTAAAGAGAGGGGTGAGCACTCAGATTATAAATAATTGTGATGCAAATGGAGAGCTGTTACTCTATGAACTGGTGGAACACCATCTGTATGTAACCTGCCATTGGTGCTGTTAGCGTAGCTACTGGGGGGGCAGAGGGGCCATCGCCCCGGGCCCTGTCACATGAAGGGGCCCACCGGGAGCCAGGGCCACTTCTGTGACGAGGCAGAACACCGCATAGGAGCAGAGCAGTATAATGTCTGCTCCGGTCTGACGGAGGCTCTGCACGCTGCTAGCACAGTGGCCGGCTGCAGAGTCTCCCCCCTGCAGTGAATGGTTTCGCCCCTCTGACCTGATCATGAAGCTTTTCCCCGGCTGCAGTTTTCTTCACTCTCTGCACGCTGGGATTGGCTCAGGCACGCTGGGTCCTAGTGCCCACCTTGCATTTCACTCACACTTCCTAGTCCTGCCTGCAGTGCAAACGTTATCATTAAGTGCTGGGGATGGAACATTTTAGGTTTATTAAATTCAGGTATGTCACTGAGACCATTGGGGTATTGTGGGGGCTGAAAGTGAGTGAGGGGGGACAGGGTACTGAGGGGTGAATGTGAGACCATTTGGTGGTTGTGAGGGCAGAAGGTGGGTGAGGTGGGACAGGGCACTGAGTGGGTGGATGTGAGTTGATGGGGGTATTGGGACTGAAGTGGGGGAGGGGGGACAGGTCACTGGGGGCTGAATATTATAATGTTTAGTTCTGATATTATATGTACTCCATCACATAATATTTGCTGTCTGGGGAGGCTGGAGATGGGGGTAGGGGGCTTTTGATACGTACCACCTGGGTCTTTTATGAGTATTAGTATAAGGAGCCCCCATACAGTAACCAAGAGCTGCATCACATTTACAGCACCACTCCAGCATTATTTTTTATTTCACTGCTGGAGCGGTGCTGAATATCCCCGTCCCCTGCCCCCTGTCTGATCCTCACCTTCTGGCGCTTTCATCTGTTTTAGTCTCCGCTCTGCACCGTCTCCTGCAGTTTGTGACCTGTCCGCTGCTCCAGTGTTTCATGGAGCAGCGCAGAGGTCACTAATCAATGTGAGTCTGTGGGAGCCTCGTTCTGGCCTCCCTCTCACTGTCAGGCTGTGTGCACACGGTGCGGATTGGCTGCTGCGGATTCGCAGCAGTTTTCCGTCTGGTTTACAGTACCATGTAAACCTATGGAAAACCAAATCTGCAGTGCACATGGTGCGGAAAATACCGCGCAGAAACACTGCGATGTATTTTCCTCAGCATGTCAATTCTTTTTGCGGATTCCGCAGCGTTTTACACCTGCTCCACAATAGGAATCCACAGGTGGTAAAACGCAGGTGAAATCCGGACTAAAAACACAGGAAATCCGCACACGAATCTGCAATAAGTGCACATAGCCTCATAGTCTTAGGAATTCCAGGAAAGATTTTGTGATTTCTCATCTTTTGAACATCAGTTTGCATTATTCTCAGCACCATTCACCTTTGATGTTGCAAAGCAGAAGAAAGCCTGCAGATGGAACTTTTAGAAATACAATCTGATTCTACACTCAGATCAAAGTATCTTGAAGTGGGAATACCTGGTTTCTTTTCATACCTTCCTGAAAAGTTTAACAACTTTAAAAAGTTTGCCACAAAGATTATGGCAATGTTTGGTTCAATCTATGTTTGCGAACAGTTATTTTCTTTTATGAATCTAGCAAAATCTTCTCAGAGAACAAGGCTGACTGATCACCACTTATCATCTTTGATCAAAGTAGGCACTGCGTTGTCATTTCAGCCTGATATACCAACAATTGTTAGCACAAAGAGGTGTCAAGCCTCAGGACAAAACACTAATGATTGATAAAAAATGATAGCAAATAAATGTTTAGTTTTTAATTGCTGTATTTTTGTTAAATATATTAGTTGCTGTTGCGCACTGCAAATATATGTTGCTGTTACATATTACTACTTCATATCTTGTTTTCATGACTGCTGTTAAAATACGTGTGTGACATTAGCTGCTGTGTGCGGCCCTCGCAACAACCTCTTGTTACTCATGTGGCCCTCGGGGTACCCTGAGTTTGACATGCCTGCCCAAAAGCATAATCAGAAGCGTCCACCTCCACAATGAAAGAAAGTGTTGGATCTGGGGGTATCAACAGCGGTGCTGATGTGAAACAGATATTAAGCCGATCAAAAGCTTCTTGAGCCTGTGATGACCACTTAAAGGGCTTTTCCTTCTTTGTCAAGGAAGTAATGGGACGGACAATATCAGAAAAATTTCGAATGAAGCGTCTGTAGAAGTTTGCAAAACCAATAAAACGTTGGACCTCCTTAACGTTCTTGGGTACCGGCCAGTCAAGGATAGCCTGAATCTTACCAGATTCCATGTTCAGCCCCTGGGGAGAGATGATATAACCTAAGAACTGTATCTCAGAACGATGGAACTCGCATTTCTCCGGCTTAATATACAGATGGTTCTCTTTCAGACGTCTTAAAACAGTCTTGACATGTTCTTCATGTTCCTGTAGAGAGTCAGAAAAGATTAGTATATCGTCCAAATAGATCACTACAAACTGGTCCAACAAATCTCTGAAAATGTCAGCAAGGAATGCCTAAAATCACAGGAAAATGAGGAGAAAAAATTAGCAAGAAAGAAAGTTGCTCCTGATGATTACGCTCCAACAAAATTTCAAGGGGTACGGTCTCCTGATCCACAGGCCCAGAGATTAAAGGTGACCCATCCACTGTTTCCATGGTAATTGGAGAGGCTCTTTGCTGAATTTCAATACCATGGTCCTTGGCAAATGCGATATCCATGAAATTGCCACCTGCACCAGAGTCAATCATAGCTGCACTGGAAATCCACTGTCCTGAACACAGGATCTTAATAGGGAGAGAACAGTGAGAGTTCTTTTCCTTAAGCTCCTTGGGGGGTGAAGTCATAGAAAGTGAATGGAATACAGCATTTAAAGGCAGGCTACATTCAGAGATGTCAGATTCATCATCACAGTTATCATACTCCCCTACTGCTGCTAGCACCTTATTAGGCTTTCTAGGACACTTAGGACAATTGATCAAGAAGTGGTCAGACTGGCCGCAGTAGAAACACAGAATTTCACGAAGGCGATGCTCCCGGCGCTCATTGATCTCGCGCCTCTGAACGGAATCAATTTGCATGGGCACCTCCTCCACCTCCCGAGATGTTTTACCTGCAGGCTATCTGGAAGGAAGGGAAAAGTTAGAAATACGGTTATATGCAGCAAACTTCTCCTGCCTACGCTCAGTAAGGCGAATGTCAATGCGCACACAATGCTGTATAAATGTCTCTAGCTCTTGTGGTGACTCAGAGCGAGCTAGTTCATCTTTTACAATACTAGACAGACCCCTTTTAAAAATAGGCAATTGTGCATAAGTGTCCCCATTGGTATCTACTGCTAATCTCTTGAATTCAGTAGCATACTCAATAACAACGTTTTGCCTGGCGTAAAGACAATAAAGCAGATTCAGCGGTTGCACGGTGATTAGGATCATCAAACATTAATGCCATAGTGGCAAAGAAATCATCCAAGTTATTTAACCGTGGGTCACGAGACTCAATCATCGGATTCGCCCAGGCGAGCGCTCGTGCGGTCAGCAGCATTATTACACACAATACTTTGGATCTATCATTAGGAAAACGGTCAGCATGCACATCAAAATATAGCATACATTGATTCACAAAGCCATGAAATTTGTTGCGATCACCATTAAATCTGAATGGGGGCAACTTAGGTGGGCTAGCTGATGGCGGTTGCCCAGAGGGAAAAGTCGCCTATGCAGCTATTTGCGTGCTTATGTCCTGAAAAGCCCGTCCATACTGGGACTCTATGCCAGCAAGTTTGTTTTCCTGGGCTGCCATGTGGATGCTTAAGTCCTGCAAAGTCTGTCCAAACACTTGTTGATTGAGTTCAAAGCTTCCAAACTTCTTTTGCAGACCTTCCACATCTTTCTGCAGTGATCTAATTATGGAAAACACCTGCTCTAATCTGCTTTCTGCAGACATTGTTCCAGCAGTCTCCTTTTTTTTTTTTTTTTAGGCTAGAGTATCCTGTAATATAACTATAGGGGATAACTCAGGAGACTCTTTGCGTGGAACAAGACAACTACAGGACACAGTTTTATAAGTGGTAAAGTCTATATTATCACATGGTGATTCAAACAGGTGCAGAGAGAAACTCAAGTCCACAACACTTGCTGCCAATATCAAATGCAGCTCAGCAGTCTATATGAAACTTCAGAGGAAAATGCAATCATGCAGAAAGTCTATGAAGCACAATTATTCTTGAGGATACTGGACACGAATAAGTCCTTGCTTAGTCCACAACACAGATAGATATGCTTATAAGGCAGTTCAAATAATATCTTAGCTCAACCAGGGAGGTCTGGGTAATAGTCTCAGGTTCTTGCAGAGCAGAAACAGCTTACATGTCCAGCAAATGCAGATGGAAGCAAACACGAGCAGCAGATGAAGGAGGATTACTGGAACTCTTGTATGCAGCAGGAACTCAGAGCAGAGTAGCAGGATAAAGCCACAGGTTCACAGGAGCAGGTATATAGCCAGGGAGTCAACAGAGGTCAGGAGCTGGATGCAAGGCAGAATACTCTAGCACTGACTGAAGGCTGGGGTGGAGTTCTATAGCAGGAAGACACAGTGCACATGAGACCAAAGACGCCATCTTGGAAAAGGGCAGTAATGCACAAAAAGGTAATAAAAAATGTTCAGAGTCCTGACAAGAAGGGATATAGTTAGGGAGGGAAGATTAACCCCCAAACTGCTTGTGCTGTAGCGATTTCCACTGTCCAACACCACCTTTTTTTAGCAGGGACAGTGGAGGCTATATTTTTGTGCATCAGCTCTGTAGCTTATTAGGCTGCCTTATAAGGCTCCCTGATAGCTGCATTGCTGTTTGCACGCTGTTGTGCAAACCAACTGCTTTTTTAAAAGCAAAAATCCTGTTGCTCCTTTCTGCACAGTTATCTTGTTTATTTGTCCACACTTTTGTGTGCAGTCCTTTTTATTGCTGCCATACTTGTCCTGAGATCATTGTAGGGAGATTGAAATTGTACTACAGTCCTTGTATTTTTTCATATATCTTCCAGCCACTTTCTGCCACTTACGTTGCTTTGTTTTATACACTGGGCCTGAGTTTTGGTTCAGTCTCCCCCCCAAAAAAGTGAGATTCAAATTCTCACAAAGTGGATATACTTCAGTCCTGTTAGTTTGTCATATATCAGCCCGCCACTTTCTGCCACTTACATTGTGTTGCCTTATGCACAGGGCCTGAGTTTTGGTTCAGTCTCCCCCCCAAAAAAAGGGAGATTTAAATTCTCAACAAGTTTATATACACCTTCTACCTTGTTTTACAGTACCATATAACGGTTGTTATTTTGGTTAGATTTTCCAAAAAAATGAGGAAGTCTGGTGGAAGAGCCCGTGGGCGGTGGTTGCCAGCTGGTACTGATAGTGGTGGTGCATCTGGTGGTAGTGGCAAAAGCACAATAGCACCTAAGGCTGGAGGTGTTGAGCCAGCGTCATCGTCTGGCTACACAAGGCCTCGAAGGCTCCCTTATCTGAAAGTAGGAAAACAGCCGGAGCAGCAGGAAAAAGTTTTGGCTTTCCTTGCTGACTCAGCCTCTAGCTCTTTCGCCTCCTCTTCAGAAAGTTCCAAATATAAAAGCAGCGAGTCGTCAGTGGATGCTCCCGGTCAGGAACAAGACATTTCCTTGTGTCCTTCACCCAAACCAAAAGTGAAGGATGCGTCAGGCGACACTACAGGTTACTCCATGGAGCTCTTTACACATACCGTGCCTGGGTTAGAAAGGGAAATTGTTAACTGGCCATTACAAGATGAATCGGACATGGAGTGCACTGATGCACAGCCACAGCTAGATTATTATGCTGTTCCATTGACTCAGATCACTACATTGCCCTCACAGTGTACGGAGCCAGAATCTGACCCTGATGAGACTATGGTGCCCAGTCCCGAACGCTATAGCACCTTACACGGTGACACAGAGGAAGGTGCACATGACAGTGAAGAGGAGGTGATAGATGACCCAGTTGTTGACCCAGATTGGCAGCCATTGGAGGAAGAGGGTGCCACTGCCAGTAGCTCAGAAGCGGAGGAGGATGATCCGCAGCAGCCATCTACATCGCAACAGCTGTCATCTGGCAGGCCCGTATCAGGCCAAAAATGTTTGTCAAATACAAAAACAGTTTTAGGACAGCGTGGCCATCCGGTGAATGTAGCGCAGCGTGCAATGCCTGAAAAGGTATTCCATAGTAAGAAGAGTGTAGTGTGGCAATTTTTTAACCAAGATCCGAATGATCAGTCAAAAGTTATCTGTAAGAAATGCTCAAAGACCTTTAGCAGAGGGAAGAATCTTCAAAATTTAAATACAACGTGCATGCTTAGACATTTAACCAGCATGCACTTGCAAGCCTGGACTAACTACCAAACGTCCTGTACCAGTGGGGCACCTGCTCAGAATGAAGGTAGTCAGCAACGCTACATTGCTTCTCTCACTGTAAGCCCACCGGTTAGGACACCACCAGCAGCAAATGTGGAGGTATCGTCGCAAGGCCAAAGCAGTCAGGGAAACACAAGGTTATTGGAAAGAAACACTGTATGTAGGCCAACATCAAGAATACCATCAGCAACCCTCTCTCAATCCACCATGTCCACCTCCACCACCGCTAGTTCCACCATATGCAGCTCTCTAGTCCAGCTCACCCTACAAGAGACACTCGTTAGGAAAAGAAAGTACTCATCCTCTCATCCGCGTACACAGGGTTTGAATGCCCACATTGCTATACTAATCTCGTTAGAGATGATGCCCTACCGGTTGGTTGAAAGCGAAGCTTTCAAAGACCTGATGGCCTATGCAGTACCACGCTATGACCTACCCAGTTGGCACTTCTTTGCGAGAAAAGCCATCCCAGCCCTTCACCAGCATGTCAAAGATCGCACTGTCCATGCACTGAGGCAATCAGTCAGTGGAAAGGTGCACCTCACAACAGATGCATGGACCAGTAGGCATGGCCAGGGGCGTTACATGTCCATCACGGCGCACTGGGTTAATGTGGTGGATGCAGGGTCCACAGGGGACAGCCATAGTGGGACAGTTCTGCCTAGCCCATGGTCTAGGAAACAGTTGGCTGTAGGCGTTCGCCACCAACCCTCCTCCTCCTCCTCCTCCAGAAGCGAAAGCTCGTCCACAGAGTGCAGTTGCACGACCACTCCATCCGCAGCTGCCAGTGTTGCACACAAGGTGTCCCATTATTGAACAGCTAGTGGTAAGCGTCAGCAGGCTGTGTTGGAAATGAAGTGTTTGGGCGACAACAACAGACACACCGCGGAAGTACTGGCCGAGTACTTGCAGCAACAAACTCAGCCATGGCTGGGCAGTGTACATCTTAAGGCAGGCAAGGTAGTCAGTGATAACGGAAGGAATTTTATGGCTGCCATAGCCCTTTAAGAACTGAAACGCATACCTTGCCTGGCTCACACCTTGAACCTGGTGGTGCAGTGCTTCCTCAAAAATTATCCGGAGTTACC
Source organism: Ranitomeya variabilis (assembly GCF_051348905.1). Lineage (NCBI taxonomy): Eukaryota > Metazoa > Chordata > Amphibia > Anura > Dendrobatidae > Ranitomeya > Ranitomeya variabilis. Next base: position 190,330,609 of record NC_135232.1, read on the forward strand.
AGCCCTGCTTCTGAAGGTGCGAAGACTTTGCTCGCACATCCGCCGGTCGCCCGTACACTCCAGCCGTATGCTGAACCATCAGCGATCGCTGAATCTTCCCCAGCACCGCCTAATAATCGCGTTGCAACATGGTTCAGAGGCTGTGCGAACAGAGGTGTGCTGTAATTATTTTTGTGGGAGGCCTGCCTCCTGGATCCACGATATAAAGGAAAATTACAAAATATCATGCCACATGAGAACCTTGAGCAAATATTGGCTACCAAACAAGCAACTCTTGTAGACCGTTTGGTTCAGGCATTCCCAGCACACAGCGGCGATGATGGTTCTCACATGAGCCGTAGGGGGCAACATGGCAGAGGTGCATAAATCCGAAGTGGCACTGGATAGAGGGGTTTTATGAGCAGGTTGTGGAGTGATTTCGCAATGACCGCTGACAAGACAGGTACTGCTGCATCGATTCAAAGTGACAGGAGACAGCATTTGTCCAGTATGGTTACGAACTACTTTTCCTCCTATATCGATGTTCTCAATCACAGGTCATTCCCCTTTGATTACTGGGCACCTAAAATAGACACCTGGCCTGAATTGGCAGAGTATGCATTACAGGAGCTCGCTTGCCCAGCTGCTAGTGTGCTATCAGAAAGAGTCTTCAGTGCTGCTGGTTCAATACTGACCGAAAAAAGGACACGTCTGGCTACCCAAAATGTTGATGATCTAACCTTCATTAAAATGAACCAATCATGGATTTCAAATTATTTGGCCCCACCTTCCCCTGCTGACACGTAGCTTGCCTGAAAAATATATCTTGCTTTTGGCCTCCTCTTACTGACTTCTCCAATTCCTCCATTTGCAGCTGCTGAATGTCCACCATAAGCCATTTTTATACCTCCCTAAATGGGCTGACTCCCCCCACAGGGCCGTGGTCACCACCTGGCGCAAGCACCCGTGCGAGTGCCGTTTGCCTGGACAGGTGGGTAGGCCCACTCTTGGGCGACGGCACTGGCACAGGGTCCCTCATAGTACAATGAAGTGTCTCTGACGGTGGTTGTGCACAACTAACGTCAGACACACCGTCGTAATATGAGGGGCCCTGTGCCAGTACAGCTGCCCACGAGAGTGTTCCCCCCCAGCTCGAACAGTGCTCTACCACTTGCAATGCTTACCTCTCCCTGCTCCACCACTGTGTAGTCTGTGCAGTTAAATCCTTCAATGGCACTGTCAATACAAATTTGTTGAAATGATAGATGATAGTTAAAATATACAGGGGCCCTGCCCTCCATTTAGACCAGTTAATACTTTGCGCCAACTACCACTGTCTGCTACTCAGCAGAGGAGCCCACCCCTGTACGTAGCTATGCCACCTGTTTATTTATGAACAATTTTTTGGCAGACATTTAGCCCACTTTATTATTTGGACCTACTAACTGTGTCTGCTACTCATTACAGTTTTCCTCCACTGAAAAAAGCAATGCCGCCTGTTTAGTCCTGTTACCACATTTGAATTGCATTTAGCCTACTTTATTATTTGGGCCCACTAACTATGTCTGCCACTCATTACAGTTTTCCTCCACTGAACAAAGCAATGCCGACTGTTTAGTCCTGTTACCAATTTTGAACTGTATTTAGCCCACTTTATTATTTGGGCCAATATCTGTGTTTCTTCCTCATCCTGCCCATTGCCCAGCCACTGCTAGATGAGTCTGCTGGTACATTGACCCAGACCACTACATTCTCCTTGCACTCTACACAGCCAGAATCTGACCCTGCTGAAAGCATTAACCCCTTCATGACCCAGCCTATTTTGGCCTTAATGACCTTGCCGTTTTTTGCAATTCTGACCAGTGTCCCTTTGTGAGGTAATAACTCGGGAACGCTTCAACGGATCCTAGCGATTCTGAGATTGTTTTTTCGTGACATATTAGGCTTCATGTTAGTGGTAAATTTAGGTCGATAATTTCTGCGTTTATTTGTGAAAAAAATGGAAACTTGGCGAAAATTTTGAAAATTTAGCAATTTTCACATTTTGAATTTTTATTCTGTTAAACCAGAGAGTTATGTGACACAAAATAGTTAATAAATAACATTTCCCACATGTCTACTTTACATCAGCACAATTTTGGAAACAACATTTTTTTTTGCTAGGAAGTTATAAGGGTTAAAATTTGACCAGTGATTTCTCATTTTTACAACAAAATTTACAAAACCATTTTTTTTAGGGACCACCTCACATTTGAAGTCAATTTGAGGGTTCTATATGGCCGAAAATACCCAACAGTGACACCATTCTAAAAACTGCAACCCTCAAGGTGCTCAAAACCACATTCAAGAAGTTTATTAACCCTTCAGGTGTTTCACAGCAGCAGAAGCAACATGGAAGGAAAAAATGAACATTTAACTTTTTAGTCACAAAAATGATCTTTTAGCAACAATTTTTTTATTTTCCCAAGGGTACAAGGAGAAACTGGACCACGAAAGTTGTTGTCCAATTTGTTCTGAGTACGCTGATACCTCATATGTGGGGGTAAACCACTGTTTGGGCGCACGGCAGAACTCGGAAGGGAAGGAGCGCCATTTGACTTTTTGCATGAAAAATTGGCTCCAATCTTTAGCGGACACCATGTCGCGTTTGGAGAGCCCCCGTGTGCCTAAACATTGGAGCTCCCCCACAAGTGACCCCATTTTGGAAACTAGACGCCCCAAGGAACTTATCTAGATGCATAGTGAGCACTTTAAACCCCCAGGTGCTTCACAAATTGATCCGTAAAAATGAAAAAGTACTTTTTTTTCACAAAAAAATTATTTTAGCCTCAATTTTTTAATTTTCACATGGGCAACAGGATAAAATGGATCCTAAAATTTGTTGGGCAATTTCTCCTGAGTACGCCGATACCTCATATGTGGGGGTAAACCACTGTTTGGACGCATGGCAAGGCTCGGAAGGGAAGGCGCGCCATTTGACTTTTTGAATGGAAAAGTAGCTCCAATCGTTAGCGGACACCATGTCGCGTTTGGAGAGCCCCTGTGTGCCTAAACATTGGAGCTCCCCCACAAGTGACCCCATTTTGGAAACTAGACCCCCCCAAGGAACTTATCTAGATGCATAGTGAGCACTTTAAACCAACAAGTGCTTCACAGAAGTTTATAACGCAGAGCCGTGAAAATAAAAAATATTTTTTCTTTCCTCAAAAATGATTTTTAGCCCAGAATTTTTTATTTTCCCAAGGGTAACAGGAGAAATTGGACCCCAAATGTTGTTGTCCAGTTTGTCCTGAGTACAATGATACCCCATATGTGGGGGTAAACCACTGTTTGGGTGCACGGCAGGGCTTGGAAGGGAAGGCACGCCATTTGTCTTTTTGAATGGAAAATTAGCTCCAATCATTAGCGGACACCATGTCGCGTTTGGAGAGCCCCTGTGTGCCTAAACATTGGAGCTTCCCCATAAGTGACCCCATTTTGGAAACTAGACCTCCCAAGGAACTAATCTAGATGTGTGGTGAGCACTTTGAACCCCCAAGTGCTTCACAGAAGTTTATAACGCAGAGCCATGAAAATAAAAAATAATTTTTCTTTTCTCAAAAAAATTTTTTTAGCCCTGAATTTTTTATTTTGCCAAGGGTAACAGGAGAAATTTGACCCCAAGAGTTGTTGTCCAGTTTCTCCTGAGTATGCTGATACCCCATATGTGGGGGTAAACCACTGTTTGGGCACATGCCGGGGCTTGGAATTGAAGTAATGATGTTTTGAAATGCAGACTTTGATGGAATGCTCTGCGGGCGTCACGTTGCGTTTGCAGAGCCCCTGATGTGCCTAAACAGTAGAAACCCCCCACAAGTGACCCAATTTTGGAAACTAGACCCCCAAATGAACTTATCTAGATGTGTGGTGAGCACTTTGAACCCCTAAGTGCTTCACAGAAGTTTATAACGCAGAGCCGTGAAAATAATAAATACGTTTTCTTTCCTCAAAAAAATTTTTTTAGCCCTGATTTTTTTATTTTCCCAAGGGTAACAGGAGAAATTTGACCCCAAGAGTTGTTGTCCAGTTTCTCCTGAGTATGCTGATACCCCATATGTGGGGGTAAACCACTGTTTGGGCACATGCCGGGGCTTGGAAGTGAAGTAGTGATGTTTTGAAATGCAGACTTTGATGGAATGCTCTGCGGGCATCACGTTGCGTTTGCAGAGCCCCTGATGTGCCTAAACAGTAGAAACCCCCCACAAGTGACCCCATTTTGGAAACTAAACCCCCAAGGGAACTTATCTGGATGTGTGGTGAGCACTTTGAACCCCTAAGTGCTTCACAGAAGTTTATAACGCAGAGCCGTGAAAATAATAAATACGTTTTCTTTCCTCAAAAAAAATTTTTTAGCCCTGATTTTTTTATTTTCCCAAGGGTAACAGGAGAAATTTGACCCCAAGATTTGTTGTCCAGTTTCTCCTGAGTACGGTGATACCCCATATGTGGGGGTAAACCACTGTTTGGGCACATGCCGGAGCTCGGAAGTGAAGTAGTGACGTTTTGAAATGCAGACTTTGATGGAATGCTCTGCGGGCATCACGTTGCGTTTGCAGAGCCCCTGATGTGCCTAAACAGTAGAAACTCCCCAGAAGTGATCCCATTTTGGAAACTAAACCCCCAAGGGAACTTATCTAGATGTGTGGTGAGCACTTTGAACCCCCAAGTGCTTCACAGAAGTTTATAACGCAGAGCCGTTAAAATTAAAAAATAATTTTTCTTTCCTCAAAAATAATTTTTTAGCCCACATTTTTTTATTTTCCCAAGGGTTACAGGAGAAATTGGACCCCAAAAGTTGTTGATCAGTTTCTCCTGAGTACGCTGGTACCCCATATGTGGGGGTAAAGCACTGTTTGGGCACATGCCGGGGCTTGGAAGTGAAGTAGTGATGTTTTGAAATGCAGACTTTGATGGAATGCTCTGCGGGCGTCACATTGCGTTTGCAGAGCCCCTGATGTGCCTAAACAGTAGAAACTCCCCACAAGTGACCTTATTTTGGAAACTAAACCCCCAAGGGAACTTATCTAGATGTGTGGTGAGCACTTTGAACCCCCAAGTGCTTCACAGAAGTTTATAAAGCAGAGCCGTGAAAATAATAAATACGTTTTCTTTCCTCAAAAAAAATTTTTTAGCCCTGATTTTTTTATTTTCCCAAGGGTAACAGGAGAAATTTGACCCCAAGAGTTGTTGTCCAGTTTCTCCTGAGTACGGTGATACCCCATATGTGGGGGTAAACCACTGTTTGGGCACATGCCGGAGCTCGGAAGTGAAGTAGTGACGTTTTGAAATGCAGACTTTGATGGAATGCTCTGCGGGCATCACGTTGCGTTTGCAGAGCCCCTGATGTGCCTAAACAGTAGAAACTCCCCAGAAGTGATCCCATTTTGGAAACTAAACCCCCAAGGGAACTTATCTAGATGTGTGGTGAGCACTTTGAACCCCCAAGTGCTTCACAGAAGTTTATAACGCAGAGCCGTTAAAATTAAAAAATAATTTTTCTTTCCTCAAAAATAATTTTTTAGCCCACAATTTTTTATTTTCCCAAGGGTTACAGGAGAAATTGGACCCCAAAAGTTGTTGATCAGTTTCTCCTGAGTACGCTGGTACCCCATATGTGGGGGTAAAGCACTGTTTGGGCACATGCCGGGGCTTGGAAGTGAAGTAGTGATGTTTTGAAATGCAGACTTTGATGGAATGCTCTGCGGGCGTCACATTGCGTTTGCAGAGCCCCTGATGTGCCTAAACAGTAGAAACTCCCCACAAGTGACCTTATTTTGGAAACTAAACCCCCAAGGGAACTTATCTAGATGTGTGGTGAGCACTTTGAACCCCCAAGTGCTTCACAGAAGTTTATAAAGCAGAGCCGTGAAAATAAAAAATCATTTTTCTTTCCTCAAAAATAATTTTTTAGCCCTCAATTTTTTATTTTCCCAAGGGTTACAGGAGAAATTGGACCCCAAAAGTTGTTGACCAGTTTCTCCTGAGTACGCTGGTACCCCATATGTGGGGGTAAAGCACTGTTTGGGCACACGTCGGGGCTCGGAAGGGAGAGAGCACCATTTTACTTTTTCAACGCAAGATTGGCTGGAATCAATGGTGGCGCCGTGTCGCGTTTGGAGACCCCCTGATGTGCCTAAAAAGTGGAAACCCCTCAATTCTAACTCCAACACTAACCCCAACACACCCCTAACTCTAATCCCAACCCTAACCACAACCGTAACCCCAACACACCCCTAACCCTAGTCTTACCCCTAATTCCAACCCTAAGGCTATGTGCTCACGTTGCGGATTTGTGTGGATTTTTCCGCAGTTTTTGAAAAATCTGCAGGTAAAACGCACTGCGCTTTACCTGCGGATTTACCGCGGATTTCCAGTGTTTTTTGTGTGGATTTCACTTGCGGATTCCTATTATGGAGCAGGTGTAAAACGCTGCGGAATTGCACAAAGAATTGACATGCTGCGGAAAATACAACGCAGCGTTTCCGCGCTGTATTTTCCGCACCATGGGCACAGCGGATTTGGTTTTCCATAGGTTTACGTGGTACTGTAAACGTGATGGAAAACTGATACGAATCCGCAGCGACCAATCCGCTGCGGATCCGCAGCCAAATCCGCACCGTGTGCACATAGCCTGATTCTAACCCTAATTCCAACCCTAACCCTAATTCTAACCCTAATTCTAACCCTAATTCTAACCCTAGCCCTAAGTGCAACCCTAGCCCTAAGTGCAACCCTAGCCCTAAGTGCAACCCTAAGTGCAACCCTAAGTGCAACCCTAGCCCTAAGTGCAACCCTAAGTGCAACCCTAAGTGCAACCCTACCCCTAACCCTACCCCTAACCGTACCCCTAACCCTACCCCTACCCCTAACCCTAACCCTAATGGAAAAACAAAAATAATTATATTTTCTGTATTTTATTATTGTCCCTACCTATGGGGGTGATAAAGGGGGTGATTTATTTACTATTTTTTTTTATTTTGATCGCTGTGATAGAACTTATCACAGCGATCAAAATGTGCAGGAACGAATCTGCCGGCTGGCAGATTCGGCGGGTGCACTGCGCATGTGCAGCGCCCCAGAGTCCTGGTCGTTGCAGTACTGTGGCTCCGCCACTAAGGGGAGCCACGGTGCGTTCGATGGCACTGAAGGAGTTCCTCCAATCAGGTATCACAGACACCAATATGTTTCACAGCTGGGCCTCCGGGGGGAGCTTAGGGTGCTATTCATTAGGCCACTCCCCACCATAGTGGGTAAACTGGGGGTCAGGCAGGAAGTTAGTAGAGAAAGCTGACTGGATCGAACGAAGCAACACCTAGTGAGAGAGGGGGTTGTGGAGGAAGAGACAGTAGGGTCTCTGCCAGGGGTGGGATCCTGGCAGAGGCTTGGCATTGAAAGAACGTAACGGGACCGTGCCTGCTCAGAATAGCGGCGGTGCCCTAAGAAAGGATTAGAAGCGAGATAGATTGTGCTGAGTGAGAAACGAAATCAAGCAGAAGGAGAATACCAGCAGGGGTTTTGTTGAAAGAGGCAGCACCTTGCTGAGGCGCATTACCGGTGGCCGGAACGCCGAGGGAGTGGAATAATATACAGCTTTAAGCCATACTCCAAACAGCGGCAGGACAGTCAGTCTCAGGCGGGCTGTCTACCACATATCACCTATGAAGTCTTGGGGGGGCAATTGCGGGAGAGGGGCGTCTCTAGGGTCCCGGAAGAACTCCAGGCCTACCTGACAAACGGGTGCCGTTCTTACTGTAACATCAGGAAGGGACGGAAGATTAGCAGAAGATCAGTTAATCGAGTTGTGAGGGAACTTAAGAAACAGACACAACAGTTGTGGGGTACTTTCCGTAAGCACAGCAGGGAAGGACTACAACACAAAGCGCTAAGAAGGAAGGCACTGATTTCCACCTGTGAGGAGAACTCTGGAAGTGCCATTGGACCGGCCGGACTTGCGCAGCCTGGTGGACCGGATTCTGGACTGAGGACCGAGAGATCTCCAGTAAAGAGGTAAAGAGACTGCAACCTGGTGTCCTCGTTATTTACCGCACCTGCACCCCACAACTGCACCGCTATACCACCGTTAACAGCACCTATTTGCAACGGACGTCCCCCACTGACAGACAGGGCCACGGACCGGGTCTAGCCACCGTGACAACCCCAGGACTGAGATCCCAGAGGCCCGGCTCCGGGTACCCCTCGGCCCTGCGGCGGTGTGGGGGCGCTCCAAATCTTGGCGTCACGAACAGGATCTACTTAAGCCTGAAGAATCAGGTCATGTGTGCCTAGAGACTGTGATTTGTTGTGCATGAACTGTAGCTTTATTGAGAGACTGTGTGCTACCACTGACCAATAGAAGTTCCCGCCAAAAGCCGCCGCCATTGCTACTTTGGAGAAGAAGGAGGGCGTGCTATGGGAGGAGACTACCAGAATGGCGCGAGAAATGGATACCGCCCTCTGCGCTTCGGGCTGCAAGGAGATGACCTGCCCCAAAGCAGAAGACAACCTCCTGATTTGCAACGGCGGGAAGCAGGAGATGGAGAAGCCCGACCTCGGAGAAATGGCGGAGTCAGGTGCATGCACTGCCACCGACTATCAGGCAGCGATGATGAACAGCAAGTGCCTGAGCGAGGAAGATGCGACTCCGGCTTGCCCCTCTTCACCGGAGACGGACTTATGTCCCCTGCAGCCGGAGGACCTGAAACTCCTGGAACAGATAGCAGAGCTGAGTCCACCAACCCTGACCTTGGAGTCCGTGGAGGAGGAACCACAGCGAGCGGAGCAGCGTTCGGGGGCCGCATCGGAAGAGCCGCGGTCCGAGCAGCAGCCGACTCCAGCGTTCTTGTCAGCGGACCGGATCGACATCGGTGGAACCACATCAGGCGTAGGTACGGAAGACGCCCCTGCTCCCCCTCACGAGTCCGCTTCCACGACCCACCTCCATCTCAGTAAAGGTCGACCCTTCTCGGCAGGGTTAATGGTGTTATCCCCTGGTGACCTGGGGAGGATGGTGCCACCGCTGTCGACTAGAGTGGGGGAGCCCGTGGATGTGAGTCTAGATGGAGTAGTTCTTCGGTGGGACAGCCCCTGGGTTGGGACAGATGGATCCCAGGAGAACGGGTCCACTCTTGCGGTGCTTACGTGGGAACAATATAGACAGTGCTTGATTCTACAGTGGAAAGGCCGGAAAGAGGCCGAGCCGATGGGTCCATCGAAAATACAACAATCCCCTCCGGCATGGGATGACAGAGACGTGATAAGGCGGGGCACTGTGTTGGCATACCATGCAAGAAGGGGGTGGGGCCTCATACACGAGCCGGGATTGGATACTGACGTTTTTGTTGCGCACTGTAACGTGAGGGCTCCCTGCTGTGGCCGAAGTGGAGAACCATTGCAAAAGGGGGATCAGGTGACCTACAGCCGCCACCAGAACCCGCTCGGGTGGTATGCACGGAATGTTCGGCGGTGTATGTTTGGAGCCGCGACCCTTACCACCTCGGACCTGGTCCCAGGAGCACCCGACCTTGTCACCATCGCAACGGTGCGCCTGGTAGCGGCCACCGAGTTGGCCAGTCGAGTTCATCTGCACGTTCGAACCGCGGACACTGGCACCACAGTGGCCGGGGGGCAGGAGCCCAAGCCACCTGAGCAAGAGTAAACCTCGGAAACCTGAAAATGTAAATAGTTACTGTTTGTTTTTTAAGTTGCTGCTAAACCCGTCCAGGGTAAACTTTAAAAAGGTGACCCCTTTGTTGACCCGGGGTCACTATTGTTGTTTTCTTGAAGTTTTGCACAAAGTTACACAAACTGCGAAATCATGGACTGTGCATGATTTGAACTTTCTTGTAAATAGTTTGCACCTTCTTAAAGGTGCTTCCTACTGGTTTTGTTTAAAGACATTTTGCGAAGATACCATTCCGGAGCCTTTGCATGGACTGGTAGGCTGAGAAGAAGAGCTACCTCAGAAAGACTTGATCTCCTCTTAAAGGGGAGGTTAGAATTGAACTTGAAAGTGATACTGTTTTAGAACAGTAATGTCAAGATAATGCTTTGAAGGAAATGTAACTGTTTTTCATGGAAAAGTTATGTGTGTTTAATTTGTTTAAAATGTGAAACCTAGATAATGTTCTTTGAAGAGAAAGATGTAGAAAGCCCGTAGGGGTAGATGTAGAGTTCCGTTTAACTGAAAGTAAAGAAGTAATAACGAAGGTGAGGATAGAAGGTAAACCCTGCGTCCCCATAGAAAGTTAGTTCGTTACTAAGGACAGAAAGTAGACCCGTAGGGGTTAGTGAGTGAGTCCTTATAGGAGCCAAGCAGAGTGGGCTCCATGCTCTCAAATTGAAAGGAATGTTATGTCTATACTATGTATAGTAGAGAAAGGCAGTAGGCCCTGGCTGAACGGGGCGGTCCTGTAAAAGAAAGGAGAGGCAGTAGGTCTGGTGCCATAGGGACAGGCGGTCCTGCAGGTTCAAAGTAGGAGAATGTGAAGTTACCTTGCCCTGTAATGTGATTATAGGAAGGCCTTTGGTAAACTAAGAGTGTATGTTTCCTAAAGGCAATGTTAATTTATTGTTCCAGCATTTGCACTTAGTAGAATACCCGGTTGGGTAATGAGAGTTAATTGTAGCCTGTTGCTATGATATTTGATTATGTTTTGTAACGTTAAAGTGTCCTCACCTCCCATAAAGGGAAGCCTGTTCAAGTATGCTTATTGTTTTGCACTCAACAAATTTGTATGTCTTTTTGCTAACCTGTATTGTTGTTTTCTTCCCAGTCCCGGAGTACTGTGTTTAACCAGGGGGGAGTGCAGCGCCCCAGAGTCCTGGTCGTTGCAGTACTGTGGCTCCGCCACTAAGGGGAGCCACGGTGCGTTCGATGGCACTGAAGGAGTTCCTCCAATCAGGTATCACAGACACCAATATGTTTCACAGCTGGGCCTCCGGGGGGAGCTAAGGGTGCTATTCATTAGGCCACTCCCCACCATAGTGGGTAAACTGGGGGTCAGGCAGGAAGTTAGTAGAGAAAGCTGACTGGATCGAACGAAGCAACACCTAGTGAGAGAGGGGGTTGTGGAGGAAGAGACAGTAGGGTCTCTGCCAGGGGTGGGATCCTGGCAGAGGCTTGGCATTGAAAGAACGTAACGGGACCGTGCCTGCTCAGAATAGCGGCGGTGCCCTAAGAAAGGATTAGAAGCGAGATAGATTGTGCTGAGTGAGAAACGAAATCAAGCAGAAGGAGAATACCAGCAGGGGTTTTGTTGAAAGAGGCAGCACCTTGCTGAGGCGCATTACCGGTGGCCGGAACGCCGAGGGAGTGGAATAATATACAGCTTTAAGCCATACTCCAAACAGCGGCAGGACAGTCAGTCTCAGGCGGGCTGTCTACCACATATCACCTATGAAGTCTTGGGGGGCAATTGCGGGAGAGGGGCGTCTCTAGGGTCCCGGAAGAACTCCAGGCCTACATGACAAACGGGTGCCGTTCTTACTGTAACATCAGGAAGGGACGGAAGATTAGCAGAAGATCAGTTAATCGAGTTGTGAGGGAACTTAAGAAACAGACACAACAGTTGTGGGGTACTTTCCGTAAGCACAGCAGGGAAGGACTACAACACAAAGCGCTAAGAAGGAAGGCACTGATTTCCACCCTTGAGGAGAACTCTGGAAGTGCCATTGGACCGGCCGGACTTGCGCAGCCTGGTGGACCGGATTCTGGACTGAGGACCGAGAGATCTCCAGTAAAGAGGTAAAGAGACTGCAACCTGGTGTCCTCGTTATTTACCGCACCTGCACCCCACAACTGCACCGCTATACCACCGTTAACAGCACCTATTTGCAACGGACGTCCCCCACTGACAGACAGGGCCACGGACCGGGTCTAGCCACCGTGACAACCCCAGGACTGAGATCCCAGAGGCCCGGCTCCGGGTACCCCTCGGCCCTGCGGCGGTGTGGGGGCGCTCCACATGCACCCGCCATTTTCCAAGATGGCGGCGCCCATGAAGCAGACGGCCGGACACCGGGAGGGACATCGGAGCTAGGTAAGTATGGGGGGGGTGGGACCGGAACACAGGGGGGGATCGGAGGACCTGGGGAGCGGACAGGAGGACCGGGGGAGCCGACAGGAGGGAGGAGGGGAGCGGAACGGAGATCGGGGCAAAAAGGACGACTGGGGAGGCGATCGGTGGGGTGGGGTGGGGGCAGATCGGGGTCTCCAGCCATGGCAGATGCTATTGCAGCATCGGCCATGGCTGGATTGTAATATTTCACCATTTTCATAGGTGAAATATTACAAATCGCTCTGATTGGCAGTTTCACTTTCAACAGCCAATCAGAGCGATCGTAGCCACGGGGGGGTGAAGCCACCCCCCCCCCTGGGCTGAAGTACCACTCCCCCTGTCTCAGCAGATCAGGTAAAATGGGAGTTAACCCCTTCACCCGATCTGCAGGAACGCGATCATTCTGTGACACAGCATATGCGTCACAGGTCGGATTGGCACCGACTTTCATGACGCATACGCTGTGTCACAGGTCGGGAAGGGGTTAAGCTACTTACCGGTAGTGGCATTTTTCGGAGGCCCATGACAGCACTACGAGAGAGGGGATCCGCCCTTCAGGAACAGGAAACCTACAGATACAAAAGGGCGGCACCTCTCCCATGCATCAGTTGTATTCCAGAGCCAGAGAGGACTACCGCGGTTAGTAGCACACAAATATACATTATATACAGTTTATATACAAAATTAATCAATTGCATTATAACTAGATACCACACGTGAGATCTATATACCTCACTATATACATAATAGGAAGTGCAACCCCCACGTGAATAGGGAGGGAACTAAGGGTGCTGTCATGGGCCTCCGAAAAATGCCGCTACCCGTAAGTAGCTTAATGCTTTATTCGGACTCCCATGACAGCACTACGAGAGAATTACAGAGATGTAAAACTACCTTAGGGAGGGATTATAGCTTGTAGCACCCTTAACCCGAAGGTGAGATCAGAGGAGAACCCCAAGTCCAACCGATACAACTGATGCATGGGAGAGGTGCCGCCCTTTTGTATCTGTAGGTTTCCTGTTCCTGAAGGGCGGATCCCCTCTCTCGTAGTGCTGTCATGGGAGTCCGAATAAAGTCTGGTTCCCCTTCCCGCATACTATACCACCTTACACGGGGACAAAGAGGAAGGTGCAGATGAAAGTGCAGGTTCGTTCATCAGGTGGGGGCATACTCGTTGGCTACATCACTGGCACAGAGCCCCTCATAGTACGCAAAAGTGTCTCTGCCGGTGGGAGGCGCCACCCGCCGTCAAACACACCGCCGTACTATGATGGGCCCTGTGCCAGTGCCAACGAGTGGGCCCCCCCTGCTTGCTCAGGATCACAGCACTTGCAAAGTTGAAATACTTACCTCTCCCTGCTCCACCGCCGTGACGTATTCCGCGTTTCCTGGGCCCACGAAAATCTTGAGCCAGCCCTACCCCCCCCCCCCCACAACTTTAGCCAAATGACCCCCAGTTTTCAATACCTAACTATTATTATAAAGTAAATTAAGATTGACAAGCTTCAGTAATAAGAATTGATGTTTTTGGCATTAAAATGGGCACTGTAGGTGCTTTCCTGTCCTCCACTCACTGCCGACTTTGATTCCCCATTGACTTGCATTGGGTTTCGTGTTTCAGTCGGCCCCCGACTTTTCGCAATAATCGGCCGATTTCACTCGACCCTACTTTTGACAAAGTCGGGTTTCGCGAAACCCGACTCGATCCGAAAAAAGTAAAAGCCGCTTAACTCGTCATCATTGCCCCGCAACTGTATTACAGGTGACTGATGGGAGCCAACAAGCATCTGAATGTCACTGTCAGAAATGATCAATGGCATCCTAACAATTATCAGCACCCTTAGCCACACATCCTTCCCAGGCAATGTTTTAATTGCAAGCTACACCTCGTTTCCTTCCACGTCCCATTCAGATGAGGTTTGGCACACAGAGAGGTAGGATACTAGTGATATGGACCATCCATATTCAGGTACACCATGACGTGCTTGGATGGCTTTTGCGCTCTGATCAAAAATCGCTAAATAACTGATGTTTTTAACTTTTAGAGCAATATTGGAATTCATGTATTCAGTGTGCTGATGCATCATGTTTGTATATTGACCACAGTGTTTTTGTGCACATGGACATTTATTTAATGCTAAAATTGTGCAGGACTTTTTTTTTTTTCTTTCTTTAAATGTGAATTGTCACTCCCCAGGACACAATTCCACTGCTCCAGCTTCCATTGGTGGCTGCTTTACACCCACTATCCCACACTTGGCATTGTGCTTGGCGATGTAAGGCTTTCGTGCATTTGCTCACCCAATGTCAGATACGTCACAAAACATTTTTTAGACTGAAAGGAGGTTTGGAAATTTGCACTTATTGATTCAGCAGAAATCTGGTGACTTTTATGCACTTTGCGCCTGAGCACTCTGAAACTTACATGGTCTCCATTTCCTGACCACATGGGTAGGTGCTGTATTTTCTACATCTGCGCCGAAGGCCAAACCTGAATTCAGTGATGTAGAGGTGTGTCCCAATACTCTTGCCCGTGTAGTGTATTAGGTCATTTAATGAGTACTATGATCACACTCTCAGCTTTCAGTTTGACTTTTGTCTTTATTCAAAATCTGTCACAGATATTAAAGCCAATCTGTCAGTAGGTCTGTGATATGCAATCTGACAGCAGCATGAGCTAGGGCCATAGACACCGATTCCAGCAATGTATCACTTAGTTTACTGGATGCAGTAGTAATGATAGAATCACAATTTTCACCGTTTGAGATTAGGCAGAGCTCAAATGCCGACCTGCGTATAACCCCACCCACCGCACTGATCGGCCGCTTTATGTGGTGGAAGCGTGGTTGGACTAGGGTGCAGAAGGCCTGTCCTGTAGTGATAATCTCCTGCTGATAAAACCACTGACTTGTATTGAAACAGCAAAACACAGCCTAGTAAGTAACAAATCGCTGGAATTCTGATCTCTTCCTCTGCATTATGGTACGCTTTTGCTCCATTGACGTGAACAAAGAACTGCAATACTGAAAATATATACCTCAGACTTATTTGCTAGTCCTCACATCCTTTTGGCTGTTGGAGTAAATAGGCTGAAACCGTTTGATCATGATTACCTTGATTAAATTTGGTTAATTAGTCTACATTCACAAATCCATGCATCACAAACTGACTCTGAGTCCTCCAACCAGAACAGCATAATATATAATATATGAGGCTGGCAAGATCGGTGATGAAATGCACAGCCAGTCCGTTCATCGCGGTCTATACTCGGACTGTGCCACACAGATGTGTGAATTCGGCATTATACTGTATTTAGCCAGAAACAACCTCACTGAGGTCCATGGACCGAAGTTGATCATTGGAGCCTAGTCCAATTCACTTTAATGGGGCTGGGTTACAATATTGTCCAGACCAAGGCCAGAAATTTTAAGCACCCATTATAGATTTTTATTCCTCATAACTCCACAAAACAAAATAGCAAAGCTCTCCACATAAGTTCTGATTAAAGTATTCTCATTAAAGCAAGCCTGTCATTAGGATGTTGCTAAGTAAACTACAGGCATGGTCAGGTTGCCGCTGTTACATTGACTAAAATGATACCTGGGTTAATGAAACCCGTCTTGTGGTTGTTTTTTAATCTGTGTTTGCAGTTTTGAGTTAAAGTAGGCAGCTCTTTTTGGTGCTCTGGCTTCATCGTTATCCTCATCATTGTGGCATGTCACTGAACCTTCAGTCACCTGCCTCCTCCTTTAAATACTGCACTTGCACAGTTAATATTGTGGACTGTGAAAAAGAACAAAACAATTTACCTACAGCAAAATGACACCGGCGGTGGTGCATGGGAAGCAGCATCTATCGCTTACTGTTAGATTCTACTGCTGCCTTTTTGCTGGAGCCAATTTTATTTTTTGCTCCAACAAAATGGCACTGCCTGCCACAGTAGCATCTATCACTTACCAACAGATGATACGGTGCATGGGCCGCCACCGTTTTGCTGGAGACAATTTTTTTTTTTTTGATCCAACAAAATGGCACCAGCACATGTGCAGTGGCATCTATCTGCAAGTGATACTCTTAATCTGCCCTGCCCACTAGTAAGAGATAGATGCTACTGCGCAGGCACCACCACTGCCATTTTGCTGGAGGTAATTTTTTTTTCCCAAAAACCATAATATTAACTGCGCAAGCAAAGTATTTCAAATAGGAGGCAGGTGACTGAAGGTTCAGTAACCTGTCATTTAAGCCAACAAGTAGGACAATGAGGCCAGAGCACCAAAAAGAATCTCCCACAGTCCCACCCCAGAGCACGAGAATCTCCAACTGAAACCTGCAAATACAGATGATATAACACCCACAAGACGGATTTCTTCAACCAAGGTATCATTTTAATCAGTGTAACAGCAACAACCTGACAATGCTTGTAGTGTACCTAGCAAAGTCCTGATGACAGGTTCGCTTCAAATAAAATTGTACAACTTCTGATAAACTTAGCCTTAAAATTTGAAGCTCTTCTGTCAAAAGTAAATTGGCTTTCAACACATACTTCATAATGGCATTTATTTTAGTTGCCAATTAGTGATGAGCACAAGTGCTCGCTACTCGAGTTTGCCTAGGGTGCTCGGACAGGAACAGAGTATTGTGGGTGCTCGAGTCCCATGTTCGAGTCTGCATATTTCACGGCTGTTAGACAGCCACAAAACATGTAGGGATTGACCGTGTATGTCAAGCGCAATCCCCGCATGTTTTGTCGCTGTATGTCAAGCGCAATCCCCGCATGTTTTGTCGCTGTATGTCAAGCGCAATCCCCGCATGTTTTGTCGCTGTATGTCAAGCGCAATCCCCGCATGTTTTGTCGCTGTATGTCAAGCACAATCCCTGCATGTTTTGTCGCTGTGTGTATGTCAAGCACAATCCCCGCATGTTTGGGTCGCTGTGTGTATGTCAAGAACAATCCCCGCATGTTTTGTCGCTGTATGTCAAGCGCAATCCCCGCATGTTTTGTCGCTGTATGTCAAGCGCAATCCCCGCATGTTTTGTCGCTGTATGTCAAGCACAATCCCCGCATGTTTTGTCGCTGTATGTCAAGCACAATCCCCGCATGTTTTGTCGCTGTGTGTATGTCAAGCACAATCCCCGCATGTTTGGGTCGCTGTGTGTATGTCAAGAACAATCCCCGCATGTTTTGTCGCTGTATGTCAAGCGCAATCCCCGCATGTTTTGTCGCTGTATGTCAAGCGCAATCCCCGCATGTTTTGTCGCTGTATGTCAAGCACAATCCCCGCATGTTTTGTCGCTGTATGTCAAGCACAATCCCCGCATGTTTTGTCGCTGTGTGTATGTCAAGCACAATCCCCGCATGTTTGGGTCGCTGTGTGTATGTCAAGAACAATCCCCACATGTTTTGTCGCTGTATGTCAAGCGCAATCCCCGCATGTTTTGTCGCTGTATGTCAAGCGCAATCCCCGCATGTTTTGTCGCTGTATGTCAAGCACAATCCCCGCATGTTTTGTCGCTGTATGTCAAGCACAATCCCCGCATGTTTTGTCGCTGTGTGTATGTCAAGCACAATCCCCGCATGTTTGGGTCGCTGTGTGTATGTCAAGCGCAATCCCCGCATGTTTTGTCGCTGTATGTCAAGCGCAATCCCCGCATGTTTTGTGGCTGTGTGTATGTCAAGCACAATCCCCGGATGTTTTGTCGCTGTATGTCAAGCACAATCCCTGCATGTTTTGTCGCTGTGTGTATGTCAAGCACAATCCCTGCATGTTTTGTGGCTGTCTAACAGCCGGGAAACATGTGGCCGTGGGGACTTGAACATGTCATTCGAGCACCTGCAGCAAACTCAAGTAACGAGCACATGCGCTCATCACTAGTACCGATAATTTACTGCAGAACTGCTGAAACTTGCATGACCGGTCAGACAGCAATATTATCTTATTGGTTCTAAGACAGATATGGCCATGTGATACAGGTGGCTGTCGAGCCCTAACCCCAAAAAAACAAGGGAAATAACAGTAGTAGTTGAGGCATTGTTTCAAATATTCAGAAAATACTTTCCTAACAATTAAATATTTTAATATTCAATGGGTTATGTTAGTGAATGTCCTTAAATGTTCGGTTGTCATTACAAGATCTCTTGTGGGGAAAACAGTTTCTTTAATTTATCATAGAAATTAATTGAGATGAGCTCCTACATGCAGCCCAGGATACAGGCTGGACCTGTAATAAGGAAGCTGAGCCCAAGGGTCACCATTATGTTCTAAACATAGATTATTTAACACAATGAAAGTAGAGCATGGTTAATTATTCCTAAGGTAATAAAATTTGATGGCGGAGATGTAGCCCTTACTGTGTCAGTGATTTCAGAGCTCACGGCTCAGTAAGGTATGGCATTTGTGTTACACGCTCAGCCATTTTCCATGATGGGATATTTCAGAACACAATGTAGAAACAAACCTGTAACTTTTTCCACAGAAATTACCAAAGGATAGGAAACTGATACCAGAAGTGCCCTGATCGGGTGTCAGGATGAGTGTCATGAAACATTTATGATACTAATCAGATATTCACTAAAAACTTATGTTCTCCTGCTTTTTCCTTGTCAAGAAAATTATTTTATTCTGGTAGACAATAAATCTAAATAAGTTATTTTCATAAAGGTTTTTATGACCATCTTAAAATCTAGAAGATCTTACACAGGGCTGGCTTTAGGCAAATTGTGACCCTTATACTGAAATGGTCCTGGGCTAGAGCGCAGTGACGCCATCATTTCTGGCGCCAGCGCACACCACAGAGGAGCCACCTGTGAGGACTCCCATAGGCGACAGCAGGTATCATCCATCTTTTTTATATCACTTCATGCTTGTGCTTTATTTTTGCTAATATTTATTACTTTTGGAGGTTTGTGTTGCTGTGAAGACTGTGACTGGTGTTGAGGTGCAGTAAAAAAACAACAAAGTGTTGGATTGTTGGTACCCAGGAGAAGTGTTCCATTAGCCAACACAACTACTACAGTCATGGCCAAAGGTTTTGAGAATGACACCAAAATTATATTTTCACATGATCTGCTGCCCTCTGGTTTTTATTAGTGTTTGTCTGATGTTTATATCACATACAGAAATATAATTGCAATCATATTATGAGTACCAATAGGTTATATTGACAGTTAGAATGAGTTAATGCAGCAAGTCAATATTTGCAGTGTTGACCCTTCTTCAA
This sequence comes from Ranitomeya variabilis, assembly GCF_051348905.1. Lineage (NCBI taxonomy): Eukaryota > Metazoa > Chordata > Amphibia > Anura > Dendrobatidae > Ranitomeya > Ranitomeya variabilis. Next base: position 190,349,901 of record NC_135232.1, read on the forward strand.
GACCTCTGCAATTCTCCCTGGCATGCTCTCAGTCAACTTCTGGACCAAATCCTAACTGATAGCAGTCCATTCTTGCATAATCAATGCTTGCATTTTGCCAGAATTTGTTGGTTTTTGTTTGTCCACCCATCTCTTGATGATTGACCACAAGTTCTCAATGGGATTAAGATCTGGGGAGTTTCCAGGCCATGGACCCAAAATCTCTATGTTTTGTTCCATGAGCCATTTAGTTATCACCTTTGCTTTATGGCAAGGTGCTCCATCATGCTGGAAAAGGCATTGTTGGGCGCCAAACTGCTCTTGGACGGTTGGGAGAAGTTGCTCTTGGAGGACATTCTGGTACCATTCTTTATTCATGGCTGTGTTTTTAGGCAAGACTGTGAGTGAGCCGATTCCCTTGGCTGAGAAGCAACCCCACACATGAATGGTTTCAGGATGCTTTACAGTTGGCATGAGACAAGACTGGTGGTAGCGCTCACCTCTTCTTCTCCGAATAAGCTGTTTTCCAGATGTCCCAAACAATCGAAAAGGGGATTCATCAGAGAAAATGACTTTGCCCCAGTCCTCAGCAGTCCACTCCCTGTACCTTTTTATAGAAAAAAAGAACTGAGTCATAGCTAATTATAGAAAATACAAAATTGTTTTTATTAATGCCAAATAGTACACAAAAACAGATAAATATAAAAGGAGCACGTGTAAAACAGTCAAATGGACTAAAAATAAACACTGGGTCAGTGATACAAAGATCCCAAGATATCAGGTGCCGGCTACAGAGCTGTACATCATGGGCAAATAGAGGTTTGGATGTGTCACCATATAGGTAATAATAAGAAAAAGGGGGCAGATGTAACTAGGTGCTTTAAAGAACAGGATATTCCTATAGGTGCTTAATTGCTACCCCTGGATAAATCACAACACCTATACTGCCTTCATATTTCTGGTAAAACAGTAAACATTGGTGGCACAAAGAAACAGAATGTAAAAGGTCTAAGTCAAATTACATTACCCGTCATGATGCAGAGCACTGGAGCCGGGACCAATTCCCCAACGCACGTTCCAGTACGAGATGACCTTCTTCAGGGGGTGTGGCTAGCAAAGGTGATGGTTCCTGTATTTATATTGGTGACACACAGTCACCTGGATGATAAGCACCAATGTGAATAGACTTTGCGCGCATGTGCGCAACCATATACATCATACACCGGATTAATCAAAGTGGATCCGGTCACATACAGCGGGCGGAGTTTCGCCGTTACCCAGCGACCAGATACACAGAGGGCGGGACCGGCGCGCAGCAGCACCGGACATCCGGACCTAGTCAGCTGGGGCGGCCGACGTCTAGCCGTCACCAGGCAACCAAGTATACAGAAGCCGGCGCCGCTGCGCCCCCGCCCCGCCCATCCGGATCCGGCCACACGGGACGGCCAGCGTCACCGCGTTACCAGGCAACCAAGCCGGGCCAAGTGAAGCTGAATAGCGGCATTATATGGTGCGTATAATTACAAAACGCACAGCGGTTTATATTATGATGGGGCTAAATTAGGGATATTACAGCAAGAAATCCAATATCTCCATATCAAGGAAATACAAGTGATGTATGCAAAAAAGAAGTTACATATATCATGCATTGGTTTCTATACTTATCATATATCTAGCAATTAACAGAGTCGAATGCCGATAGTTCAATTATAGAGAATCATAATATAGTCCATTTTTCTAGTCCAAAGTATGGACACCAATATATGGAATTTCCGGCTTCAGGCTCTTGCAAACAAAATCCGGTAAATATGGATAAGGTAGTTTTTCAGCCATCATGGCGATCACCACTGGAGTCATACAGGCGAAATATAACAGGATATCATCACTTAATAGAAAAAAGACAAAACAATATAGTAGTTAAACAGGAAATAAAAAAGTAAACCAAAACAAAAAAGTAAAACCAGCCTTTAAAAACAAACCAATGGCAGAGAAGGTGGCAGGGCACACACTCAGGCAAAAAGACGCATAAATATGACTAGAGGAAAGAAGCAAATCCCTGTGATTCATTAAGTCCGTTAGGGGACATTGTCCCCAAAATGGTGATCCACCTGCATTCCTTTTGTGCTAAAAGTCGTTTTATATCTCCACCACGGATGCCACTGCGGACGTGTTGAATGCCTCTGACCATGAAGGTTTTTGGATTACAATGATGAAATAACTTGTAATGTTTAGGGATAGTTTTTAGTAAAGTAAGATCCGTTATAGAGGCTGCCGCCTGAATGTCACGCACATGTTCCCGTGTGCGTATTCTTAATTGGCGTGATGTCAGGCCGATATAAATTTTGGGACATCCACACGTGGCATAATATATCACCTGTGTAGTAGCACAGGTGATATATTGTTTAATAGAAAAGTTTTTTGCACCATCAGCTGAGGTGAAAGTGGTGGTCCTTAAGATATTTTTGCAGGCAACGCATGTACCACAGGGAAAGCATCCCTGAGGGGGACCTCGGGAGTTGAAGAAATTAGGAATTTCTGGGGCATAGTGACTATGGACAAGGATATCGGCCAAATTTTGGCTCCTCCTTGCCGTCATAAGAGGGTTTTTGGGTAAACATCCAGCAAGGACCGAGTCAGTATGTAATACATTCCAATGGCGTTGGAGACACTCCCTCATCTGTCCCCACCGCCCGTTGTATGTTGAGATGAACCTAATCTGGTCCTGTCCTGTTTTGATCTTCACTTGTGGATGTAGGAGTGCAGTACGGCTGCTTCTCTTAGCACGCATATATCCCTTTTTGATGTTCCTGCCGCTGTACCCGCGCATCCGGAACCTATCACTCAGGTCATCCGCCTGCCGCTCAAATCCCTCCTCCGACGAGCAGATGCGCCTAATGCGCAAAAATTGACCCACCGGTATGGCCCTAATAGTGCTCACTGGGTGGCTCGATCCCGCATGTAAAAGCGCATTGACCGAGGTGGGCTTCCGATAAACGTCAGTTTGTAATTGTAGACGTTCATCCACCAATATTTTGATATCAAGGAAGTCCAGCTCGGTCCTGCTATGTTTGTAAGTTAACTTGATGTTATATGCATTTAAATTCAAGCCATCCATAAACTGCTGCAGCTGATGTTCAGTGCCCTGCCAGACTATAAATAAATCATCAATATATCTAAGCCAGCACTGCACATGGTCCGCGGCCTGGGCGCCCTCCCCGCCAAAAACGCTCCTCTCCCAGAATCCCAGGAATAGATTAGCGAACGAGGGCGCACAGGCCGCCCCCATGGCAGTGCCGCACTTCTGTAAATAAAACACATCACGAAATACAAAAAAATTGTGTGACAGGGCAAACTGCAGCAGTTCAAGTATAAGATCACACATAGGGCCACCCCAGTTGCTCGTGGAGAGAAAAAAGCGGCAGGCCTCAAGACCATCATGATGCCGGATGCACGTGTACAGCGACTCCACATCAGCTGTAACCAACAGCATATCCTGATCCAGAGTCATACCATCAATCCTGGCAAGGACATCCATCGTATCCCGGGCATAGGAGGGCAGCGACTCAACAAGTGGTCTAAGATAATAGTCTATGAATTTACATATTGGTTTGCACAGCCCCCCTATGCCGGAGACAATGGGTCGACCAGGTGGCTCAGATGGATCTTTGTGGATCTTAGGTATAAAATAGATTGTTGGGATCCTAGGGAATTTGATTAATAGTCCCTCTAAAACTTTTTTGGGGATAATTCCTTTGTCAAATGCCTGCTGTAATATCATTTCCAATTCCGCACTAAAGGCCACAACAGGGTTACGATCAAGACGAGAATATGTAGTTTTATCTTTCAACTGTCTAGATGCCTCTCTCTCATATAAATGTTGGGGCCAAATAACAATGTTTCCCCCCTTGTCAGCCGGCTTTATAACCACATCCTTGTAGTTTTTCAATTCCACAAGGGCGGCACGTTGAAGGCTGGTAAGGTTATCACGACCCCATGTTTCAGATATATGTCTGAAGTCCTCCATTACCAGCCTTGTAAAGATGTCAACCGCTGGGCAGGCTGACAAAGGGGGAAATCGGGTGGAGCGCGGGTAGACTGACTGAGGGAACGTACCTGTGCACGTGGGCTCTTGTTCATTAAGTAATTCCTCAAGGGCATGGAGAGCCTCCTCTTCTGCCCTATCATCCACAGACTGCTCACCCATCCCTTTTGTATGCAGTTTCTTGAGGATCAACTTTCTTGAAAATAGAAAGAGATCCTTTATGGCTGTAAACGAATTATAGTTATTAACAGGAGAAAATGTCAAGCCCTTTGAAAGGACCTCAATTTGAGGTTGTGTAAGTATGTGAGTGGACAGGTTGATTACCTGCAAATGAGTATTCCTATTCCTCTTATCCTGTTGGTTGGGTTGTGTGATTTCCCTGTGGTACATGCGTTGCCTGCAAAAATATCTTAAGGACCACCACTTTCACCTCAGCTGATGGTGCAAAAAACTTTTCTATTAAACAATATATCACCTGTGCTACTACACAGGTGATATATTATGCCACGTGTGGATGTCCCAAAATTTATATCGGCCTGACATCACGCCAATTAAGAATACGCACACGGGAACATGTGCGTGACATTCAGGCGGCAGCCTCTATAACGGATCTTACTTTACTAAAAACTATCCCTAAACATTACAAGTTATTTCATCATTGTAATCCAAAAACCTTCATGGTCAGAGGCATTCAACACGTCCGCAGTGGCATCCGTGGTGGAGATATAAAACGACTTTTAGCACAAAAGGAATGCAGGTGGATCACCATTTTGGGGACAATGTCCCCTAACGGACTTAATGAATCACAGGGATTTGCTTCTTTCCTCTAGTCATATTTATGCGTCTTTTTGCCTGAGTGTGTGCCCTGCCACCTTCTCTGCCATTGGTTTGTTTTTAAAGGCTGGTTTTACTTTTTTGTTTTGGTTTACTTTTTTATTTCCTGTTTAACTACTATATTGTTTTGTCTTTTTTCTATTAAGTGATGATATCCTGTTATATTTCGCCTGTATGACTCCAGTGGTGATCGCCATGATGGCTGAAAAACTACCTTATCCATATTTACCGGATTTTGTTTGCAAGAGCCTGAAGCCGGAAATTCCATATATTGGTGTCCATACTTTGGACTAGAAAAATGGACTATATTATGATTCTCTATAATTGAACTATCGGCATTCGACTCTGTTAATTGCTAGATATATGATAAGTATAGAAACCAATGCATGATATATGTAACTTCTTTTTTGCATACATCACTTGTATTTCCTTGATATGGAGATATTGGATTTCTTGCTGTAATATCCCTAATTTAGCCCCATCATAATATAAACCGCTGTGCGTTTTGTAATTATACGCACCATATAATGCCGCTATTCAGCTTCACTTGGCCCGGCTTGGTTGCCTGGTAACGCGGTGACGCTGGCCGTCCCGTGTGGCCGGATCCGGATGGGCGGGGCGGGGGCGCAGCGGCGCCGGCTTCTGTATACTTGGTTGCCTGGTGACGGCTAGACGTCGGCCGCCCCAGCTGACTAGGTCCGGATGTCCGGTGCTGCTGCGCGCCGGTCCCGCCCTCTGTGTATCTGGTCGCTGGGTAACGGCGAAACTCCGCCCGCTGTATGTGACCGGATCCACTTTGATTAATCCGGTGTATGATGTATATGGTTGCGCACATGCGCGCAAAGTCTATTCACATTGGTGCTTATCATCCAGGTGACTGTGTGTCACCAATATAAATACAGGAACCATCACCTTTGCTAGCCACACCCCCTGAAGAAGGTCATCTCGTACTGGAACGTGCGTTGGGGAATTGGTCCCGGCTCCAGTGCTCTGCATCATGACGGGTAATGTAATTTGACTTAGACCTTTTACATTCTGTTTCTTTGTGCCACCAATGTTTACTGTTTTACCAGAAATATGAAGGCAGTATAGGTGTTGTGATTTATCCAGGGGTAGCAATTAAGCACCTATAGGAATATCCTGTTCTTTAAAGCACCTAGTTACATCTGCCCCCTTTTTCTTATTATTACCTATATGGTGACACATCCAAACCTCTATTTGCCCATGATGTACAGCTCTGTAGCCGGCACCTGATATCTTGGGATCTTTGTATCACTGACCCAGTGTTTATTTTTAGTCCATTTGACTGTTTTACACGTGCTCCTTTTATATTTATCTGTTTTTGTGTACTATTTGGCATTAATAAAAACAATTTTGTATTTTCTATAATTAGCTATGACTCAGTTCTTTTTTTCTATATATTGCTAATGTTGAGTCGCTAAAATTTCTAATATGCAATTAGCATATAGGTGTAGATTTGCACATCGTCCTGCATACTTATAATAATGGTTTGGAGAGGTTATATATTATTCCTGTCATCTGTGTTTTTCACAGCTTCTGGCTCCAAAATAACCATGGACTATAAAGCACGTGAGCAGTCGTGGCTTACACGTATTGATGAGGTCTTTTGTGATAAGCCCAAGTTACCGGTGGCAGGTGGTGGCAGGGACACACATATGGCAATTAAAAAACTCAAAGACTTATTACACAGACGCACCCGAATTTGGTGGAATAGAGCATTTTTATCTAAATATATAGAAACAGGCCTTATACCTAGGGGCCTAAGGGTTCAGGTGTTCCCTTCATTTGAAATAGACGACCTAGTTTTCCGGCAAAAATGGGTAGAATGTGCCAACTTGTGCTCTAAAGGATATATGGAATTATTGGCCCAACTTAATAAGGATACTATAGACCAGCTGGATAAAGAGATTGAAATAGCTCAAAATAATCTCAAGCAGGATTTATCTGAAGCTGAACTACAGGCACTAAATCGGGAAATAGACAATGATTTTCAAAAATGGGAGAAGGAAATATGCACAATAAAAACTACAAAATTCCAGAGAGATGTGGGAGATAGACAGACCAATACGGTGTATAAGTGGAATCGTAAATCACGCCGGCCAATGCGTGGACAGAGGAGAAGGTCAACAGCATCGATATCTGCGACATCTTGTGTGTCGAGTGAGGAATCCTCCAAATCACTAAAATCCATGTTGGATCCCCACAATATGATCCCTAACAGAGAGGCCTCGGTGACTAAACGAAAAATCACACAACCCAACCAACAGGATAAGAGGAATAGGAATACTCATTTGCAGGTAATCAACCTGTCCACTCACATACTTACACAACCTCAAATTGAGGTCCTTTCAAAGGGCTTGACATTTTCTCCTGTTAATAACTATAATTCGTTTACAGCCATAAAGGATCTCTTTCTATTTTCAAGAAAGTTGATCCTCAAGAAACTGCATACAAAAGGGATGGGTGAGCAGTCTGTGGATGAGAGGGCAGAAGAGGAGGCTCTCCATGCCCTTGAGGAATTACTTAATGAACAAGAGCCCACGTGCACAGGTACGTTCCCTCAGTCAGTCTACCCGCGCTCCACCCGATTTCCCCCTTTGTCAGCCTGCCCAGCGGTTGACATCTTTACAAGGCTGGTAATGGAGGACTTCAGACATATATCTGAAACATGGGGTCGTGATAACCTTACCAGCCTTCAACATGCCGCCCTTGTGGAATTGAAAAACTACAAGGATGTGGTTATAAAGCCGGCTGACAAGGGGGGAAACATTGTTATTTGGCCCCAACATTTATATGAGAGAGAGGCATCTAGACAGTTGAAAGATAAAACTACATATTCTCGTCTTGATCGTAACCCTGTTGTGGCCTTTAGTGCGGAATTGGAAATGATATTACAGCAGGCATTTGACAAAGGAATTATCCCCAAAAAAGTTTTAGAGGGACTATTAATCAAATTCCCTAGGATCCCAACAATCTATTTTATACCTAAGATCCACAAAGATCCATCTGAGCCACCTGGTCGACCCATTGTCTCCGGCATAGGGGGGCTGTGCGAACCAATATGTAAATTCATAGACTATTATCTTAGACCACTTGTTGAGTCGCTGCCCTCCTATGCCCGGGATACGATGGATGTCCTTGCCAGGATTGATGGTATGACTCTGGATCAGGATATGCTGTTGGTTACAGCTGATGTGGAGTCGCTGTACACGTGCATCCGGCATCATGATGGTCTTGAGGCCTGCCGCTTTTTTCTCTCCACGAGCAACTGGGGTGGCCCTATGTGTGATCTTATACTTGAACTGCTGCAGTTTGCCCTGTCACACAATTTTTTTGTATTTCGTGATGTGTTTTATTTACAGAAGTGCGGCACTGCCATGGGGGCGGCCTGTGCGCCCTCGTTCGCTAATCTCTTCCTGGGATTCTGGGAGAGGAGCGTTTTTGGCGGGGAGGGTGCCCAGGCCGCGGACCATGTGCAGTGCTGGCTTAGATATATTGATGATTTATTTATAGTCTGGCAGGGCACTGAACATCAGCTGCAGCAGTTTATGGATGGCTTGAATTCAAATGCATATAACATCAAGTTAACTTACAAACATAGCAGGACCGAGCTGGACTTCCTTGATATCAAAATATTGGTGGATGAACGTCTACAATTACAAACTGACGTTTATCGGAAGCCCACCTCGGTCAATGCGCTTTTACATGCGGGATCGAGCCACCCAGTGAGCACTATTAGGGCCATACCGGTGGGTCAATTTTTGCGCATTAGGCGCATCTGCTCGTCGGAGGAGGGATTTGAGCGGCAGGCGGATGACCTGAGTGATAGGTTCCGGATGCGCGGGTACAGCGGCAGGAACATCAAAAAGGGATATATGCGTGCTAAGAGAAGCAGCCGTGCTGCACTCCTACATCCACAAGTGAAGATCAAAACAGGACAGGACCAGATTAGGTTCATCTCAACATACAACGGGCGGTGGGGACAGATGAGGGAGTGTCTCCAACGCCATTGAAATGTATTACATACTGACTCGGTCCTTGCTGGATGTTTACCCAAAAACCCTCTTATGACGGCAAGGAGGAGCCAAAATTTGGCTGATATCCTTGTCCATAGTCACTATGCCCCAGAAATTCCTAATTTCTTCAACTCCCGAGGTCCCCCTCAGGGATGCTTTCCCTGTGGTACATGCGTTGCCTGCAAAAATATCTTAAGGACCACCACTTTCACCTCAGCTGATGGTGCAAAAAACTTTTCTATTAAACAATATATCACCTGTGCTACTACACAGGTGATATATTATGCCACGTGTGGATGTCCCAAAATTTATATCGGCCTGACATCACGCCAATTAAGAATACGCACACGGGAACATGTGCGTGACATTCAGGTGGCAGCCTCTATAACGGATCTTACTTTACTAAAAACTATCCCTAAACATTACAAGTTATTTCATCATTGTAATCCAAAAACCTTCATGGTCAGAGGCATTCAACACGTCCGCAGTGGCATCCGTGGTGGAGATATAAAACGACTTTTAGCACAAAAGGAATGCAGGTGGATCACCATTTTGGGGACAATGTCCCCTAACGGACTTAATGAATCACAGGGATTTGCTTCTTTCCTCTAGTCATATTTATGCGTCTTTTTGCCTGAGTGTGTGCCCTGCCACCTTCTCTGCCATTGGTTTGTTTTTAAAGGCTGGTTTTACTTTTTTGTTTTGGTTTACTTTTTTATTTCCTGTTTAACTACTATATTGTTTTGTCTTTTTTCTATTAAGTGATGATATCCTGTTATATTTCGCCTGTATGACTCCAGTGGTGATCGCCATGATGGCTGAAAAACTACCTTATCCATATTTACCGGACTTTGTTTGCAAGAGCCTGAAGCCGGAAATTCCATATATTGGTGTCCATACTTTGGACTAGAAAAATGGACTATATTATGATTCTCTATAATTGAACTATCGGCATTCGACTCTGTTAATTGCTAGATATATGATAAGTATAGAAACCAATGCATGATATATGTAACTTCTTTTTTGCATACATCACTTGTATTTCCTTGATATGGAGATATTGGATTTCTTGCTGTAATATCCCTAATTTAGCCCCATCATAATATAAACCGCTGTGCGTTTTGTAATTATACGCACCATATAATGCCGCTATTCAGCTTCACTTGGCCCGGCTTGGTTGCCTGGTAACGCGGTGACGCTGGCCGTCCCGTGTGGCCGGATCCGGATGGGCGGGGCGGGGGCGCAGCGGCGCCGGCTTCTGTATACTTGGTTGCCTGGTGACGGCTAGACGTCGGCCGCCCCAGCTGACTAGGTCCGGATGTCCGGTGCTGCTGCGCGCCGGTCCCGCCCTCTGTGTATCTGGTCGCTGGGTAACGGCGAAACTCCGCCCGCTGTATGTGACCGGATCCACTTTGATTAATCCGGTGTATGATGTATATGGTTGCGCACATGCGCGCAAAGTCTATTCACATTGGTGCTTATCATCCAGGTGACTGTGTGTCACCAATATAAATACAGGAACCATCACCTTTGCTAGCCACACCCCCTGAAGAAGGTCATCTCGTACTGGAACGTGCGTTGGGGAATTGGTCCCGGCTCCAGTGCTCTGCATCATGACGGGTAATGTAATTTGACTTAGACCTTTTACATTCTGTTTCTTTGTGCCACCAATGTTTACTGTTTTACCAGAAATATGAAGGCAGTATAGGTGTTGTGATTTATCCAGGGGTAGCAATTAAGCACCTATAGGAATATCCTGTTCTTTAAAGCACCTAGTTACATCTGCCCCCTTTTTCTTATTATTACCTATATGGTGACACATCCAAACCTCTATTTGCCCATGATGTACAGCTCTGTAGCCGGCACCTGATATCTTGGGATCTTTGTATCACTGACCCAGTGTTTATTTTTAGTCCATTTGACTGTTTTACACGTGCTCCTTTTATATTTATCTGTTTTTGTGTACTATTTGGCATTAATAAAAACAATTTTGTATTTTCTATAATTAGCTATGACTCAGTTCTTTTTTTCTATATATTGCTAATGTTTAGTCGCTAAAATTTCTAATATGCAATTAGCATATAGGTGTAGATTTGCACATCGTCCTGCATACTTATAATAATGGTTTGGAGAGGTTATATATTATCCCTGTACCTTTTGCAGAATATCAGTCGGTCCCTGATGTTTTTTCTGGAGAGAAGTGGCTTCTTTGCTGCCCTCCTTGAAACCAGGCCTTGCTCAAAGTGTCTCCGCCTCACAGTGCGTGCAGAAGCACTCACACCAGACTGCTGCCATTCCTGAGCAAGCTTGGCACTGCTGGGAGTCCGATCCCGCAGCTGAAACAGCTTGCTGGTCTTTCTTGGGCGCCCTGGAGCCTTTTTGACAACAATGGAAGCTCTCTCCTTGAAGTTCTTGATGCGATAGATTGTTGACTGAGGTGCAATCTTTGTAGCTGCGATACTCTTCCGTGTTAGGCCATTTTTGTGCAGTGCAATGATGGCTGCACGTGTTTCTTTAGAGATAACCATGGTTAACTGAAGAGAAACAATGATACCAAGCACCAGCCTCCTTTTAAAGTGTCCAGTGATGTCATTCTTACTTAATCATGACTGATTGATCGCCAGCCCTGTCCACATCAACACCCACACCTGTGTTAATGGATCAATCACTAAAACGATGTTAGCTGCTCCTTTTAAGGCAGGACTGCAATGATGTTGAAATGTGTTTCGGGGGTTAAAGTTCATTTTCTGGGCAAATATTGACTTTGCAAGTACAGTAATTGCTGTTAAGCTGATCACTCTGACATTCAGGAGTATATGCAAATTGCCATTAGAAAAAATGAAGCAGTAGACTTTGGAAAAATTAATATTTGTCTCATTCTCAAAATTTTTGTCCATGACTGTATACTGTGTCCTGACAGGCACTGCTGTGCAACGCCAGAACTCCATCAGTGGTCAGGTGTCTGATACTGAACACCAGCTGTCAGGACCCAGCTTAGCTTACAAGTCTGTTACTGTGAGGATGGATGGCCAGCTCCCAAACAGGAGAAGGTGCAGGGCCTAGTACACACCTGACTGCTTCTGCCTCCCCGATAGAACTTGCTATACCAAAACTGTGCTCATCTCTGCCTCTCCTCCTGCCGAGTGCAGCACTGATTGTAGCTGCATAGTGGAGGCAGAAGTCAGTCGTGTACTACAGACCCACTCAGCATCTTCTCTGTCTGGTCACCAGCTGCCCGCAGTGTAAGCAAATGTACAATGGTAGACTAGAGTGGACACAGCAGGGAGCCCCTCTATGGCTGGGGGCCCTGGGCAACTGCCCAGTAGTCTACCCCTAACGTCGGCCCTGATCTCTTAATCCAGAATTATATTCAGATGCCATTGGTGTTGTGTTAAAGGGGATGTTCAGGTTGAAATGAAAGGTCTGCAGTCGACTGCCGAACTGTGACAGTGTATGATGTGCACAATCTCACACTTTCCCTGTACTTCCCATGCCGGTGGGCGATCCGATGACAACTAGCCTCATCTCAATTCTCTACTGAGAAAAATATGTAAGAGCAGGAATCTAGTCAGTACATGAGCACATGAGGAGCACAGACACAAACACTGCAGACTTTACACTTTTGCCCATATAATCCCCTTAATGAGATTTTAATTTGCATTTACCTAAAGCCATTCCTATACAAAAAAAAAAGGAAAAAATAAAAATCAGAACAAAAAAAAGAAATGAACATTGTCCCCCAAAGGGAAAAAAAATGTGAAATAAGTAATGCTGTATTTATTTTCATAGAAAAATATGAAGCCCACCATGACACATTCATACCGTATGTGCTGGTCATTTATTTGTAAGTTGATATCAGGGAGTGAAGAGCTGTAGATACTTTTCCATTATATTCTAGAGCAGTTAGTACATAAATAATTTTTTTCATACAAGTGCCCTAAAAGTTGTAAGTGGCATTTTTAGCATACAATAATGGGTAACAATTTGTCGTTGCTCATCTGTGGTACGGACGGGGTGGTGGAGGGGGAGATCAGGTGAATTGGCCTCCGGGCAGTGAAAATAAATTCCCTTCTTTCTAGACCTGTGGAAGAAGTCGTTCTAGCTTTACCACCATGTTACTGCACAGGTTGCAGTTCTTCCTAGTCAAGCACTGCAGACAATTGCTCTGTAGAGTGGAGGCTTCCTATCCAGAGGTTATTATTTGTTATTTATTAAATGAAGGTGTAACAATATAATGGAAGTAAATATCATCTCTTCTCTAGATCTTTTTGATAGCAGCATGTAATTGTAAGATTTAACTCCTTGGCACTATCTGCTGAATTTATAAGACACTAATGAAAAGCTTGTGTGTTAATCTGCTATGTACAGTACAGTGAGGCATAGGAGGCTACAGGACTGTCATGGCTGGCAGGGGCATAACAGAATGCCTGTCTGTAGGACCCCGACAGACAGAGAATGTTTTCCCATTTTCAATTCTGTGGATTATTCGGATGCTGAGTAAGACTCATGCAGTGAGTGGAGAACAACACAGCTTTCCAGGAACAGTGTTTTTATCCTCTAAATGAATATGCTGTAATTAGAAGTGGTGCAGAACGTTTCACAAAATGTCAATTGCAGGGCTAGCACTGTAAGGGTAGCTTAACAGTATGGTTTTGCACCATGTCAGGCACATAAGTTCGGAAGGTGTGTACTCGACTGTTGGCATCCATCCTGACTATATCATATAATATACTTTTTTTTTTTGCACTGGACCTTTCTATAATCTGTTGTGCTTTCCTATACAGTTAAATGGTATGCAGTCACATAGCAGGAATATGGAGGCCAAAAAAGCCAGATTACTTACCGCCGGTAATACTCTTTTGAGTCCACGACAGCACCCACTGAGAGAGAATCCACCCCTAGTAACAGGAAACCTACCTAAATAAAAGGGGCAGTCCCCCTAGCCCCCTCAATTGGATGACAGAGAATGAGAGGAACCGCCAAGCAAGATTTAGTCCATTGCCATAGCAGGACATTCAATGTAAAATAAACATACACATACATACACACACACACACATATACACACACACATTCACACACCTGTGTACAAACATACAAATCACCACCCAGAGTGAGCTATGCTCAACCATAAAAACTAAGGGATGGACGTGAGTGGGTGCGGTCGTGGACTCCATAAAATAGTATTACCGGTAAGTAATCTGGCTTTTTATCCTCGCCACGACAGCACCCACAGAGACTTTCAGAGGACCATCACCTGGGAGGGACCACCGTGTTGAGGACAGATCTCCCGAAAACCAAGTCAGAGGACGATAAATCAAGCTTATAATGACTATAAAATATAGATGGCGAAGACCATGTTGCAGCCTCACATATGAGATCAATCAGAATTTCTGCCTTCTCAGCCCAGGAGGATGCCATAGCCCATGCTGAATGTGCCTTTATCCCATCCGAAGGACTTTCACCCTTTGCCGAGTAGGAGAGACAGATTGCATCTCTGATCCATTGGGACAAGGTGTTCTTCGTGACCCCAGGCCCCTTCTTGTGGGCCCGAAAGGACACAAAGCCCTGCTCTGCCTCCAGGGATGAGCCATGTCTATATAAATCAGGACAGCTCTCCTCACATCTAAGGTGTGAAATCTCTCTTCCTCAGGAGTTGAAGGATTATCAAAAAAGGAGGGAAGATCTCCCGACTTCTATGAAATCTGGAGGCTACCTTAGGGAGGTATGAAGGGTCTGGCTTCAAAACTACCCTATCCTGAGATACTAACAGGAAGGGAGGATCAATCGATAGAGCCTGAATGTCGCTCACTCTTCTAGCAGAAGTTAAAGCAACTAATAAGGCCGTCTTCAATTAAATGTTTTAAAGAAACAGTCTAAGGGTTCAAACGGAGGCCCTGTCAGGGCATCAAGGACTAGGTCAAGTCCCAAGGGGGCGTGTAATGTGCACCGGGTTGCTACGCTCACATGCTGAAATAAAACGTACAACCCACCTATCCCCTGTAATATTGTGACCATACCGGGCTCCAAGAGCTGAGATCTGAACCTTTAGTGTATTAACTGAAAGACCCAGCTCCTGTCCCCCCTGCAGGAACTCCAGAATGGCAGTAATAGGTACCTCTTTAGAGAAGGTCCTCATATGAAAATTAAGGAACTTCCTCCACACTCTACTATAAATCCGAGAAGGTCCTCATATGAAAATTAAGGAACTTCCTCCACACTCTACTATAAATCCTTGTCATGGATTCCTTCCTACTCTGCAGAAGGGCATCAGACTGCTAGAGAACTACCTTATCCTTTCAATTGCCTCAAGTTCCACGCCGTCAAGAGTAGACCCTTCACCTGAGAATGAAGGAATGGGCCCTGAGAGAGCAGGTCCGGATCTGATGGGAGGATCCACAGGTCGTAAATGGGCATGGCTCTGAGCCATGAAAACCTAGGCCTCTTGGGCCAAAACGGAGAGATGAGGATCACCCTCGCCCTCTCCTCCCTGATGACCAATGGGAGTACCACCATCGGGGGAAACGCATATGCCAGATGAAAAGGCCAAGGGGACTGGAGGGAAATCGACTATTTCCGGCCGGTCTGCTCTGTTCAGAGAGGCAAACCTTCTGACTTCTGTTTGCTCGGGTAGCGAACACGTCTATTTCCGGAAGCCCCCACAAGTCCACTATCTTTCTGGAGATGCGATGACAGAGTCCATTCCCCCTGATGCAAGGTATGGCGACTGAGGAAGTCTGCTCTGAAATTGTCCACTCCTCTGATGTGAAGGGCTGATCGAGATAAGAGATGGGATTCGGCCAGCTCGAGGATCCCCTGTGCCGTAGACATCAGAGCCCATGATCGCGTTCCACCTAGAAGTCATTGGTTTTTTCTATGGATCCCTCCCTGGACTAAGCTATCACCTAAATAAGCCCCCCCAACCAAAAGCGACTAGCATCAGTGGTTACCACCCTCGAGGGTCTCACCACCCACGGAACCCCATCTTGATCTAGCCACCATAATAGGGAGTTAACTACCTCCGATGACAATGTTATCTTGTCATCTAGTCTACCCTGCAGCCACTCCTTCCTCTTGAGCACCTTATGCTGCAGATGTCTAACATGAAACTGGGCCCACTGGACCACCGGAATGCAGGATGTAAGGGAGCCCAGGAGGGACATAACCTTCAGATGTCTCTGAGAGAGGCTATCTATTGCCGTCCTCACATTGCGCATTATTGCCAACATTTTTACCTCTGGGAGGAGGCATTCTGGCTTTCAGAATCTAGATGCAGGCCCTGGATGGTTTGAAGAGTTACCGGGACCAGTCTGGACTTGACCCAGTTGATCATCCATACCAAAGCCTGCAGGGATGAAATTGTGTCAGCAAGTCGATTCTCACATTGGGAGGCAGATCTTCCTACCACTAGGAAGTCATTTAAGTATGAAACTATCAACGTGTCCTTCAACTGCACAAAAGCCATCACTTCCAGCATTAACTTGGTGAAGATCCATGGATAGACCAAAGGGCATAGCCATAAACTGAAAATGACGGATGTGACCCTCCATGATGACTGCCACTGAGAAATTGCTGGAACTCGGCATGAATTGGCAGATGATAATAAGCATCCTTCAAGTCAAGCATCTGGGAAGCAAAAGTTTAATGGCTGATCTTAAAGATTCCATCTTGAAGGTATGGGACCGTATGAAGCTACAGTATTTAACTTCTTTAATGATGGTTCTATATGAACCACCTGGCTTAGAAATCAGAAATAAAGGAGAATAAAATCCCCTCCCCCTCTGATGCCCAAGGACCTCTACAAGCACATGTTTAGATAATAGACCCCTAATTTCCAACTCCAATGCCTCCTGTTGTGCAGGAGACTTTAGAGAAGTCAATGTAAAGGAGTCCGGGGGAATTTGTCCAAATTCTGACTCCAAGCCAGATGAGATGAGGCTTAGGGCTCAGGAATTAGATGTTATTTTTCCCCAATCACGGTAGAAGAATGACAACCTGCCCCCCCACTGGAGGGCCTGGACTAGTGGAACTTGTCTCCGCCTTTGGAGGAAGACCCCCCACAGAGGGCACTTTTCTGTTTGGTCTCTCTATTGCTCCAGCGATCCTGGTTCCTATAGGCTCTCTTCCTACCAAACGGCTGCTTCCTGAAGGCCCTCCTGTAGGATGGGAGAAACTGGTTAGAGAACCCCTTCTATCTTTCTTTGGCCTTGGTGAGGATATTATCAAGCACCTTGCCGAACAGGTACTCACTCTGGCACGGAATTGCGCATAGTTTTGACTTAAGACTGTGCATCCCATTTCCAGCCCTTTAGCCACAAGGCACGGCAAGCAGCATTAGCCAGTCCAGCTGATCTGGCCGCCAATCGTAAGTAGCTTGCGGAGGCATCCGCCAAATAAGCTGTAGCCTCTCTGATCAGAGGGATAGAGGACAGGGACCCTGTTCTTTATCTGCTCCTCCAATTGATCCACTCAAAGCAGCATCGATCTTGCCGTACAAGTGCTTGAGATAGCCGGTTTGAATGTTACAGAACACGTCAGGAAAACCTCCCAATGCATACTGTGGGCTAGGTCCACAGACACAGTTTGGCCCTAGCCCAATATGTAGCACATTTTTAACATGCCAAGCCACGTAGCAAAGTATGCTGTGCACCCGATCTGTGAGAACATGCAAGAGTTTAGTTAAGTAACTCCAAAGATCAACCAAAAGATATTTTTACCTTTGCTCGCTTTCCTGGAGGAAGTAAACTGTCATACACTATGTAGGTTACCACAACATGCATTGCAGTTATTAAAACTGGCTACAATTAGCTGTAACTGCATAAACTTGTTTTACCTAACTAGTTGTAAGAAAGATATAACTAATAAAAGTGCTTTCAATTCCTATCCTTGTAATTGTAAACTAAAGCAACATCCAGAATAGGAGATCTAAGTGGGCTTCCTCTGTCACCCCAGACACACTGCATTATAACTCTGTGGCAGAGTATTGTATTATACGTGGGAGCAATCTCAGTCTATCCCATCTCAAAGCCGCGACATGTCAGCTGTTTTGTACAGCTGACACGTGCGCGCAATGAGCCCATTAACTAGTTAAATGCCGCTGTCAATCGCTGACAGCGGCATTTAACTAGCGCTCCCGGCCAGAAGTACTCACACCGCTGACCCCCGTCACATGATCGGGGGTCATCAGTGCATTGCCATAACAACCAGAGGTCTCCTTGAGACCTCTATGGTTGTTGATGGCCGATTGCTTTGAGCGCCACCCTGTGGTCGGCGTTCAAAGCAACCCTGCATTTCTGCTACATACAGGTGATCTGTGCTTCACCTCTATGTAGCAGAGGCGATCGAGTTGTGCATGCTTCTAGCCTCCTATGCTATTGAAGCATGCCAAAATTTAAAAAAAAAAAAAAAAAGTGTTTAAAAATATATATATATAAAAAAAAAAAAAAAAAAAATGTATACAGTGCCTAAAAGTAGTATTCAACCCCCTGCAGATTTAGCAGGTTTAATAAGATGCAAATAAGTTAGAGCCTTCAAACTTCAAACAAGAGCAGGATTTATTAACAGAAGCATAAATCTTACAAACCAAAAAGTTTTGTTGCTCAGTTAAATTTGTATACATTTTAAACATAAAAGTGTGGGTCAATTATTATTCAACCCCTAGGTTTAATATTTTGTGGAATAACCTTTGTTTGCAATTACAGCTAATAATCATCTTTTATAAGACCTGATCAGGCCGGCACAGGTCTCTGGAGTTATCTTGGCCCACTCCTCCATGCAGATCTTCTCCAAGTTATCTAGGTTCTTTGGGTGTCTCATGTGGACTTTAATCTTGAGCTCCTTCCACAAGTTTTCAATTGGGTTAAGGTCAGGAGACTGACTAGGCCACTGCAACACCTTGATTTTTTGCCTCTTGAACCAGGCCTTGGTTTTCTTGGCTGTGTGCTTTGGGTCGTTGTCTTGTTGGAAGATGAAATGACGACCCATCTTAAGATCCTTGATGGAGGAGCGGAGGTTCTTGGCCAAAATCTCCAGGTAGGCCGTGCTATCCATCTTCCCATGGATGCGGACCAGATGGCCAGGCCCCTTGGCTGAGAAACAGCCCCACAGCATGATGCTGCCACCACCATGCTTGACTGTAGGGATGGTATTCTTGGGGTCGTATGCAGTGCCATCCAGTCTCCAAACGTCACGTGTGTGGTTGGCACCAAAGATCTCGATCTTGGTCTCATCAGACCAGAGAACCTTGAACCAGTCAGTCTCAGAGTCCTCCAAGTGATCATGAGCAAACTGTAGACGAGCCTTGACATGACGCTTTGAAAGTAAAGGTACCTTACGGGCTCGTCTGGAACGGAGACCATTGCGGTGGAGTACGTTACTTATGGTATTGACTGAAACCAATGTCCCCACTGCCAAGAGATCTTCCCGGAGCTCCTTCCTTGTTGTCCTTGGGTTAGCCTTGACTCTTCGGACAAGCCTGGCCTCGGCACGGGAGGAAACTTTCAAAGGCTGTCCAGGCCGTGGAAGGCTAACAGTAGTTCTATAAGCCTTCCACTTCCGGATGATGCTCCCAACAGTGGAGACAGGTAGGCCCCTCCTTGGAAAGGGTTTTGTACCCCTTGCCAGCCTTGTGACCCTCCACAATCTTGTCTCTGATGGCCTTGGAATGCTCCTTTGTCTTTCCCATGTTGACCATGTTTGAGTGCTGTTCACAAGTTTGGGGAGGGTCTTAAATAGTCAGAAAAGGCTGGAAAAAGAGATAATTAATCCAAACATGTGAAGCTCATTGTTCTTTGTGCCTGAACTACTTCTTAATACTTTAGGGGAACCAAACAGAATTCTGGTGGGTTGAGGGGTTGAATAATAAATGACCCTCTGAAAAGACTTTTCCCAATTTAAAAAAAAACAAAACAAAGAAAGAACATTCTTTTTTGCTGCAGTGCATTTCACACTTCCAGGCTGATCTACAGTCCAAATGTCACAATGCCAAGTTAATTCCAAATGTGTAAACCTGCTAAATCTGCAGGGGATTGAATACTACTTGTAGGCACTACCCCCCTTTCGCCCCAATCAAAATAAAACAAACAAAAAAAAAAAAATCAAACCTACACATTTGGTATCACCGCGTTCAGAATCGCCCGATCAATAAAAACAAAGGATTAACCTGATCGCTAAATGGCGTAGCGAGAAGAAAAAATCAAAACGCCAAAATTACGTTTTTTTGGTCGCCGCAACATTGAATTAAAATGCAATAATGGGCGATAAAAAGAACGTATCTGCACCAAAATGGTACCATTAAAAACGCCAGCTCGGCACGCAAAAAATAAGCCCTCACCCAACCCCAGATCACGAAAATTGGAGACACTACGGGTATCGGAAAATGGAGCAATTTTTTTTTTTTTAAGCAAACTTTGGAATTTTTTTTACCACTTAGATAAAAAGAGAACCTAGACATGTTTGGCATCTATGAACTCGTACTGACCTGGAGAATCATAATGGCAGGTTAGTTTTAGCCAAACAACCAACAAGTGTGAGATTGCACTTTTTTTGCAATTTCATCGCACTTGGAATTTATTCCCATTTTCTGTTACACGGCATGGTAAAACCAATGGTATCGTTCAAAAGTACATCTCGTCCCGCAAAAAATAAGCCCTCACATGGCCATATTGACGGAAAAATAAAAAAAGTTATGGCTCTGGGAAGGAGGGGAGTGAAAAACGAAAACTAAAAAGCGGAAAAAGCTCCGTGGGTGAAGGGGTTAATAGCTAACGAAGAGGCCATGGAAATTGGCCCTCCTCCCAGGCTAAGAACAGCAGCCCTCAGCTGCCACAGAAACAGCACATCAATAAGATGCACCAAATCTGGCGTTTAGCTTCACTCTTCCAACTTGCCCTGTGGCAGTGGCAAGTGGGGTAATATTTGTGGGGTTGATGTCACCTTTGTGGAGATTAGTAATGGAGAAGCGTCTAATAAAATCCTTTATTTGAAATAAAACTCAGCACTTTAAAACATATAAAAATAAAAATCAAAAGGTTATACTCACCTTACACCTAATCCACTGATGCCTATGTCCCCTGTAAAAAATAAAAAATAATAAACAACCATATCCCTCAGCTGTCCCACAGGGATCCAGATTATTTGATAGCGGTCACATCAGTAATGCGACCACTAACCCCGCCAGCCAAAACACACTGACAGGAACATAAATCGCTCCTGCTGTATCTAGAACTGAACTTCCATGAGAAAGTTCATTGGAGTTCATAGCTGAACCACAGTGAACTCACTTACAGCACAGCTGCGTAAGAACTTTCTCACGCAGTGGGCGGTACCATAAGTGAGGTCACCAGGGTTCATCAGCTTTGAATTTTGCTTTACTTTCTCACATCAGCTCAGCACTTACATGCTGCAGGAGAGATTCTGGTCCTGTCTGTGTTCCGGCTGGGGTGGATAGCGGTCATATCACTGATGTGATCACTATCCAAATCATCCTGATCGTTGTGGGACAGTATGGATTATCTTCACATTGGCTAGGTCAGGGATATGGTTGTTTTTTATTAATTTTTTTTTTTTAAGGGGAAATGGGCATTGTTGGATTAGGCATAAGGCGAGTACAATGGCTCTTATTTTTACTTCAAAATATAAGGAGTGTATGTCTTTCTTTCAAATAAAGGATTTTATTAAGGCTTATAGACGCCTCTCCATTACGATCCTGTGGGCTTGATGCCAGTGGCCATAAATCAGCTGACATTTACCCCACTACCATTACCCCACTTGCCACCGCACTAGGACAAGTGGGAAGATCCGGGCAAAGCAACAGAATTGGTGCATTTAATACATGCACCTTTTCTGGGGTGGCTGTGCGCTGTCATTTTTAGGCTGCCATGGTGGGGAGGGGGCAACATCCTTGGCCCCATAACAGCCTGAGAATACCAGAACCCAGGTCTCTGCTTTAGCTTGGCTGGCAAAAATTTTGGTGGTGGAGGGTTTAACGCATGCCATTTTTAAAATTCTTTAAAACAATATGAAAAGAAAAAAAAAAAAAACCGGCATGGGGACATGGGGACCCCTCTATTCTTGATAACCAGCCATGATGTAGCTTGCACTGTTTATAAAAAAAAATAGAAACAGGAGTTCATGTTTTAAATGTACTTATAGCACAGGCGCCGATAGTAGTGCCTGCTCTTGCTGTTTTCAGTGAGAGCAGGCAAAGGCTGATGGGAGTAGTACTCATCAGCCGACACCAGTGACCGAAGGTAAACTTTTTACTGCTGGTTGCAGCGGCTGTCTCACGCTGTTTTCTGACAGTGTTGGAACCACAGCTCTCTGACCTGCGGTAATGATCTTACCGCTGATCAGAGTCAGTGTATGCCTAGCTGTCATGCAGATGACAGCGTGGCAAACAGATGTCTGGGCTCCCCACTCATCTGAATGGGGTCCAGGTACCTTTCTAGTACTCAAATCGAATGTCAATTTAGTTGTTTGGCCGATCCCACTGGACCCAAACATCCACGGGTTTGCCCATCACTACTCCTGATGCTGCTTTGTTACATCAACATGCAAAGTGTTGATTCTTCTCCTCAAACAAGTGTCTGTTTGGGGTTGACACGGAGAATGAGTGGCCCCTGTGCGCAGCTCCTCCCTATTCACAGACAGCCCATAATTGTGACAATCCGGTGACCTCAAAGATTCACTGCTACTCCTTTGGCAAAAAGGGTTGCCAATTCCAAATTTATCTGGACGGGTAATCAAAAAAATAAATAAATAAAAAAATCGGCTAGACAAATATTTTTTATTGATTCATTGGAGAACAATTATCAGAATTTTCAGCTGTAGAAAAAGGTCTTCTAAATTAAGATATCAGCTGCAATCACTATATTTTGACTGCAATTATTTTAACCTGTATGGTTTGTTGAGCTTTAAAAAAAACAAACAAAAAAAAACACGGATTCCGCAATTTGTTTTTTTACACTTTTTTTTTTTGCAGACAAGGCAAAAAGTGACCAGTTTTTAAAGGACTGTCCTGCAATTTCTGGTTGGTAGGCAATCCTGATTATGCCACCCGTCTGGAGTACATAGTCTTTCTGGTGATGGAGGTTTATGCTGGATCAGATAATTTGTAGCGTTTACCTGTAGACACAAGGAGACGTACTATGGAATTTGCAGTAATCCCACTATAGATTTTAAAAGGTGAATGTGCACTTATAAAAAAGGACGGTTTGAGAGGAACAGGAAAGAAACACCACACCAAACATAAGCCACAAAAGAAATGTTTTATACTAAAAGTTCAATTTGTAATGTACAAACTGTTGACTATGGAACAGAAAGTGATCCGGCAGTCATCGAAAAATCACTGATCAAGTTAAGCGATTGCTTCTAGCAGGATTCCCAGCGAATATGTCGTGTACTGTAGCTGTGGTAATGCTGATGAAAGAACGGGTGCTAATCATTTTCTTGTCGCTATACATACTCATTTCAAGGTTTTATCTAAGAGATCAATACTGAATTCATGGCTCCACATTATGGCTGATTGTTGACCATGACTCCTGAAGGTTGTAAGAGCGTCATCTAGGGATAATTCACTGGAACTTTATGCCTTGAGCTAATGGCAAATCCTTGCTGTAGTTGATTGTACTGGAAAGAAGATAGAAAATAGTTTTAAAAAATGCTCAATCATAAGCTTTGGAGCCTCAGCCCAATTACTGTAAAGACCCCAATTCTATTTCATTAATCCTCTGTTCTCAGCACATTTAATTGACAAATTAAAAAAAACAAAACAAAAAAAACACCACTTAGGCTGCTTTCACACTAGCGTCGGTACGGGGCCATCGCGCTGCGTCGGCCCGACGTACCGACGCATACTGTGCAAAAAAATGCCCGACGTTGGCAGTGAAAGCAGTCTTAAGACGCTTCCGCTGCTTCATTGTAAGGTCCGGGGAGGAGGGGGTGGAGTTTTGGCCGCGCATGCGCGGTCGAAAATGGCAGTCTCGACGCACAAAAAAATGTTACATGTAACTTTGTGGCGGCGGCCGCCAAAACACGACGCAACCGTCGCACGACGGATGTGACATGTGGCGATACGTCGCAATGCGTCGGTAATGTAAGTCTATGGAAAAAAAACGCATCCTTCAGACAACTTTGCAGGATGCGTTTTTTCTCCTAAACGACGCATTGCAACGTCCGCCAAAAAAAGCTAGTGTGAAAGTAGCCTTAAAAGATATTCAGATCGGCGCCGTTATACTGAGCAATATGATACCCTAGTTGATGAAATCCATCTTATGGTTGTTTCATTGTTATTAATTTTGTGCTAATGAGATTCTCGTGTCCCAAGGTGGGGTTGAGGTATGTGGTGCTCTGAATAGGTATTCATAATGCAGACTGCTGACAGGGCACTGATCCCTCACTGATCTGCCCCCTAGTTTGTATAAGGAATATACTAATGGGTGTATTTAAAAGAAAAATTAAAAAAAAAAATCATGTCACTTCACCAAAATGGTGGTGCCTGCACACTATCACTTGTCAATTAGTGCCTATCAAATTGCTGTGCTAAAAGGAAAAAAAAAAAAAAACACACCTCAAAATGGCGCCATCAGCTGCGCCTGCGCATTAGCATCTATCAGGTTCTGATGCAGCAACAAGGGGCGGGCGGAGGTGCTTGCGCTGAGACCTCATCTCCTCAGATCTTGGTGCCGAGACCTCCATTTGTGCACGCACCGTCCCCGGTAGCCATTTTCAGGAGTCCACCGAATAGTGAACTATGGAAGTGCGGCGGCTCCGGGCTTCCATAAAATGTCGGCGGAGCCCCCACACCACCGAACTGCAGCACTTAACACCCCCTCATCCCAGCCTGCCTCCTCCAGCAGCAACCCTGGGACCCTGCTCCACAGCGGCCGGCATGATATATTCGCATTATTAGACGCACCCATTTTACCCCAAAATTTGGGAGAAAAAAAAGTGAGTCTTATAATCCTAAAAATATGGTAAATGCTATAATTCTCTGTATTTTAATGCAATACATGAGCAGCCAGATGGCATTCATTTATATACTTGTATTTATGTATGTAAATAGTAAGCTAATGAGAATACCTACAGTGAATATTTTATTTGATTGGCAGCATGTATTAAGCACTAGCTGTATGAACTCAGCCAGGTAGGTTTGACTCTGAAATGTTGCCGTGTTTCAAGGAAAAACACACTTTAAAAACGGGTGGCTTCTCCCAACCCACTGCCCTGGAGTGACAGCTCTCAGAACTCTCCCTATCATTCAGGGCAGGGGATGATGCCTGTCCGCCCAGTCTGCAGCGCGGCTCCGTAACTCACGGCTTTTAAAGTAGGTTTTTCTCAGAAACACTGCAGTGCTTCAGAGTCAAACATGCCTGGCTGACATCATACTGCCGGCGCCAGATACGTAAAATGTCCTTTACGAGTCTGAAATCTACTAATCTACCGCACCTGTACTATTGTATATAACCACTGCACTCCATTTTGTGGGTTCTTCTTTTTATTTTATACCTTGCTAAAATGTAACAGAATTTAAGCCACGTACCATGTAGATCTTCTCATATAATGTTTCCAGGAATCACTGCCAGACTCTCGTCCACCTCCTGTGTGCTTTTCACCACCTAAGAGGAGTAATGTAGAAGTAAATAAATATAAATGAAAGTACAGATGCCCTTGTAGGCCCAGTGCATGCATTCTTCCATTAAAACCAATAGGACTACTAAGGAAAAGAAAAATGTTTGCAATCAAGGCGTGTACTTCTTCCCCTACATGAGGCTGACCAATCATCAATAGGCAGAAACACTAGGGAAATAAGAACGTCCCCACAATAGCTTAGATTAGCATTATCAGTGGGATTCATGTAATGGAGACAGTCAGATCTCCTCCCTGGTCTCACTGCAGAGCGGCGTGTGAATACAAAGTGCTGAGTCAGAGCGGTGCAGCAAGTCAGGTACTGATAGTGTCCTTGGGCTATAGATCTTATATCTATAGTATAGGACTATAACAAACTAGATTAGAGGTGTTAAGCTGTAGACTTGGACTGGGAAATGGTAATTGAAGTTTAATATAGATAAATAGAATAAATTAGCATATAAATTATACATTTTATTTCCATGCTCAAAAGTAACCCTTGGTGAAACTAAAAAAATAAAGTAAAAAGACTTGAATGTATGCAGCGGACAAGTGTAGTTACCAATGCCAGCCAGCTGCTTAAAAGCATAAATATTCATAGGATGCATTTAAAGAGGAATCGATGCTGTGGACAAAAATGTAGTTTTCGCTCTATCCAAGTCAATAGTGTGGCCACACCTAGAATACAGTACACAATTTTTTGATCCAATGTAAAAGGACATGGCTGAATTAGAGTGGGTGCAGAGAAGAAGGATCAAAGTTATTAAGGGTATGGGTGAACTGCAGTATCAAGCATGGGGTTATTCACTTTGTAATAAGATCTCCAATAAGCCTTTATTTCTCCAATGGACAAATACACTGCTCAAAAAATATATAAAGGGAACACTTACAACAGAATATAACTCCAAGTAAATCAAACTTCTGTGAAATCAAACTGTCCACTTAGGAAGCAACACTGTTTGACAATCAATTTCACATGCTGTTGTGCAAATGAAATAGACAACAGATGGAAATTATTGGCAATTATAAAGACACACTCAATAAAAGGAGTGGTTCTGCAGGTGGGGACCACAGACTAAATTTTAGTACCAATGCTTTCTGGCTGATGTTTTGGTCACTTTTGAATCTTGGTTGTGCTTTCACATTCCTGGTAGCATGAGACGGACTCTACAACCTACACAAGTGGCTCTGGTAGTGCAGCTCATCCAGGATGGAACATCAATGCGAGCTGTGGCAAGAAGGTTTGCTGTGTGTCAGCGTAGTGTCCAGAGGCGGGAGGCGCTACCAGGAGACAGGCCAGTACACCAGGAGACGTGGAGGGGGCCTTAGGAGGGCAACAACACAGCAGCAGGACCGCTACCTCAGCCTTTGTGCAAGGAGGAACACTGCCAGAGCCCTGCAAATTGACTTCCAGCAGGCCCCAAATGAGCATGTGTCTGCACAAATGGTTAGAAACCGACTCCATGAGGAGGATCTGAGTGCCCGAGGTCCCCATATGGGGGTTGTGCTCACAGTCCAACACCATGCAGGACGCTTGGCATTTGCCACAGAACACCAGGATTGGCAAATTCGTCACTGGCGCCCTGAGCTCTTCACAGATGAAAGCAGGTTCACACTGAGCACATGTGACAGACGTAAGAGTCTGGAGACACCGTGGAGAGCGATCTGCTGCCTGCAACATCCTTCAGCATGACGGTTTGGCAGTGGGTCAGTAACGGTGTGGGGTGGCATTTCTTTGGAGGGCTGCACAGCCCTTCATGTGCTCACCAGAGGTAGCCTGACTGCCATTAGGTACCGAGATGAGATCCTCAGACCCCTTGTGAGACCATATGCTGGTGCAGTTGGCCCTGGGTTCCTCCTAATGCAGGACAATGCCAGACCTCATATGGCTAGTGTGTCAGCAGTTCCTGCAAGATGAAGGCATTGAAGCTATGGACTAGCCCGCCCCTTTCCCAGACCTGAATCCGACTGAACATATCTGGGACATCATGTCTTGCACCATCCACCAACGTTACATTGCACCACAGACTGTCCAGGAGTTGGCGGATGCTTAATCTAGGTCTGGGAGGAGATCCCTCAGGAGACCATCCGCCGCCTCATCAGGAGCATGCCCAAGCATTGTAGGGAGGTCATACAGGCACGTGGAGGCCACACACACACAGTCAGAATAATTTCCTTGTCTTGAGGCATTTGCACTGAAGTTGGATCAGCCTGTAACTTCATTTTCCTCTTTGATTTTGAGCATCATTCCAACTCCAGACCTCCGTGGGATATTAGTTGTGATTTACGTAGATCATTTTTAGTTTTATTGTTCTCAACACATTCCACTATGTAATCAATAAAGATTAACAACTGGAAGATTTCATTCAGTGATATCTAGGATGTGGAATTTTAGTGTTCCCTTTATTTTTTTTGAGCAGTGTATATATATGATGGACAGTGCAGAGATTTTGCCAATGATTTTTTTTGCATGTGGGCCTAGAACTAGGGGGCACACTGTGTCTAGAGGACAGAAGGCTAATCACACATGGATGATATTTTTACTGTAAGAGCAGCGAGTCTGTCAAAGCATGTTAGAATGAATACACAAATCCTATAAAGAGGCAAGACACCCACAGAGAATATATTATTCCATGAATAATATATATGGGTGAAGGGATTAGTGTGACAGGTGCAGTGCCAAAATCATTGAAATCATATAAAAAAGGAATAGCACCAAAAGAACCATGAACAAAAAGTTAAAGCTTTCACAAACATATAAGGCGGCGGCACTGCGCCGAAACGCACGTTGGGGCATCGGCACCACAAGCTCCAGGTAACACCAGGCATTTCTTTACCTCTTTACTTTATATCTTTGCTCAAGCGCATGTATTGATTCTTTACACAGCCCTATTGGACTCCATCCACTATAGTATCTTTGACTCTTACATGATCATCTGGTCCATGGGATTCTTAGTTTTGCACAATGGCACTTGTACTTTTGAGCTAGTTACAATGTGTTTACTCTGCCTGTCTGTTATCTGTCCAAGTTGTGGTTCCATTTCTGTGGCTTACCATTGTCATCACCCCACTACCAGTGTTTATACATTTTTTTTTATTTTTTTTATTTGTTTGTTCAATAAAGCTTTAAATTTTTATTAATGGTTGCTTTGGTGCTATTCCTTTTGATAGGATATCTATGTTAGAATGAATGAATGATTTATTTAAAAAGTTCAAGGAGGGACTGGACCATTTTCTTGTAAAATATATTATAAGTTAAGAGCACTAAAGTTTGGAGATGGGAAACTGATCTAGCAACTAGTCTGCAATAAGGAACTTTTCCCCTACTATTCGGCAATTCGCATCTGACTCATTGGGTTTTTGCTTTCATCTGGAACAAAATGTTAGGTTATTGGGTTATAGGTTGAACTCAACGGACCTGTGTCTGCTTTCAACCTTAAAACTATGAAGTTATGAAACTGTTGAACAATTTAAAAAAAACAAAAACAACGCCACCTAGTGGAGAGCCATATAACTGCAATCATGGCTTCACAATCAAATATTTAAAATGTATATTACATTATCACTGTAGTAAGTAGGTATTGATTCCTCAAGGAATAAAGGTTACACAGTATTAGGTGTCCAGAAACAAACACACATGCGATCTTTTGTACTTCAAACTTTTTATAGAAGGTTAGGCTTTTACATTGCAGGAAAGAAATTACGTTACGTACCAAAGGCTCCGCCAATCTCCGCTCCGCTAGTTGGAATATTAACATTCACCACCCCACAGTCAGATCCTTTTGGCCTTATTTGAGGAAAACATGAATGTATAGGTATAAGTGAATACACAGAACAATGATAAATGCAGCACATTTGGAGGAATAGTTTTAGGCCAAGTGAGAAGACTATAATATATATATATATATATATATATATATATATATATATATATATAATGTTGTCACTAAATGCTTGTAGATCGGTGGGAGTCCGGGTCCACAGACCCCCACCAATTGCTCAAAAGATCACAGAGGTGCTCAGCTCACAAGAGATAGGCCCAAATTCTGCCTGAATGAATGAATGAATGCCCTGTTGCAATAAAAACCCAAAGGCTTCTTTTGAACTATTTTTGGAGATCTAAGGGTCTGGATCCACACACACACACACACACACACGCATACATACACAGTACAGACCAAAAGTTTGGACACACCTTCTCATTTAAAGATTTTTCTTGACTATGAAAATTGTACATTCACACTGAAGGCATCAAAACTATGAATTATGAACTATGTGGAAATATATACTTAAAGTGTGAAACAACTGAAAATACCGTATTTTTCACTTTGTAAGACGCACTTTTTTTCCCCCGAACTTGGGGGGAAAAATGGGGGTGCGTCTTAGAAAGCGAGCATGCCTTACCGAGATCGTGGGTGCAGGCCGCAGGCTGGGATGAGGGGATGTATGGGTGTCTCCGGGTGCTGGCCTGTGCTGCGGTGGGGCCTCTGGAGCCCAGTGGTTCTGCGTGGGTGTCTGGCGCTGCCCGGGGCTCTGCCGACATTTTGCAGCAGGCCAGAGCTGAAATCTCACCTCTCGAGATCTTGATCCCGAGATCACCATCTGCGCATGCGCCACCCCCGGCCATATTCCCAGAGACCAACGCACGTGGAACCCTGGCAGCGCCGGACACCCACGCAGCACCGCAGGCCCCCTGCAGCACAGGCAGCAACCGCCGGGCACCCAGAGACACCCCTGCAGCAGCACCGGACACCCCTGCAGCAGCGTACCGCACATCAGAACACCCCCTCATCCCAGCCTGCGGCATCACCCCACTCCTGCCTCCTCCAGCAGCCTGGGATCCTGCTTCACTGCAGCCACCATCCCCAGTAAGCGATAAGATACAAAGATTATAAGAAGCACCACCATTTTATTTAAAAATTTTATTTGCTTATTTTTCTTCTCAAAATGTGGGGTGCGTCTAATAATCCGGAGCGTCTTATAATACGAAAAATATGGTATGTCTTGTATTCTAGGTTCTTAAAAGTAGCCACGTTTGCTTTGATGACTGCTTTGCACACTCTTGGCATTCTCTTGATAAGCTTCAAGAGGTAGTCACTGGGAATGGTCTTCCAACAATCTTGAAGGAGTTCCCAGAGATGCTTAGCACTTGTTGGCCCTTTTGCCTTCACTCTGCGGTCCAGCTCACCCCAAACCATCTCGATTGGGTTCAGGCCTGGTGACTGTGGAGTGTCATGTTCCCAATGGCAGGGAATGTAACAAATAACATGGGCAAAAACAGGACGAGCTCTAGGGTGATGGAACCTGAGCTGACCGCGATCCTGAACCTTAACACTCAACTAACAGCAGCCGGGGAGCGTTCCTGGGGGGACTCTAGACGCCTCGCGCCAGCCGGAGATCTAGCTTCCCCTATCACAAGAATCACAGACCTATCTTGCCTCCAGAGAAATATTCCCACAGAAACAGCAGCCCCCCACATATAATGACGGTGAAATGAGAGGAAGGCACAAACGTAGCTATGAAAATAGATTCAGCAAAATGAGGCCCGCTTTAAGCTAGATAGCAGAGGATACAAAAGGTGCACTGCGCGGTCAGCTTAAAAACCCTTCAAAATACCATCCTGAAATTACTTGAACTCATGTGCCAACTCATGGTACATGAGTGGTAATTTCAGCCCACCAGAGCAACCAGTAGCAGAGAATTACATATCTGCAAGCTGGACTAAAAACATGAAAGCAAAAATGAAACAGGGAAATCAGAACTTAGCTTGTCTTGAAGGCTTTAGGAGCAGGTAACAGAGACACACTAATACATTGATAGCCGGCAAGGGAATGACAGGAAAGCCAGGTTAAATAGGAAACACCCAGCCTCTGATGGACAGGTGGAAACCAGAGACCGCCACCCACCAAAGTCACCCAGTACCAGTTGTAACCACCAGAGGGAGCCCAAAAACAGAATCCACAACAGTACCCCCCCCCTTGAGGAGGGGTCACCGAACCCTCACGAGAACCCCCAGGGCGATCAGGATGAGCTCTATGGAAGGCGCGGACCAAATCAGTCGCATGAACATCAGAGGCGACCACCCAGGAATTATCCTCCTGACCATAACCCTTCCACTTAACCAAATACTGGAGTTTACGTCTGGAAACACGAGAATCCAAGATCTTCTCAACAACATACTCCAATTCTCCCTCCACCAGCACCGGAGCAGGAGGCTCAACCGAAGGAACAACGGGCACCTCATACCTCCGCAATAACGACCGATGGAACACATTATGAATAGCAAACGATGCTGGGAGTTCCAAACGAAAAGATACAGGGTTAAGAATCTCCAAGATCTTATAAGGACCGATGAACCGAGGCTTGAACTTAGGAGAAGAGACCTTCATAGGGACAAAACGAGAAGACAACCACACCAAGTCCCCAACACGAAGTCGGGGACCCACGCGGCGACGGCGATTAGCAAACTGCTGAGCCTTCTCCTGAGACAACTTCAAATTGTCCACCACCTGATTCCAAATCTGATGTAGCCTGTCCACCACCACGTCCACTCCAGGACAATCTGAAGGCTCCACCTGACCAGAGGAAAAACGAGGATGAAACCCCGAATTACAAAAGAAAGGAGAAACCAAAGTAGCAGAACTAGCCCGATTATTAAGGGCAAATTCGGCCAGTGGCAAAAAGGCAACCCAGTCATTTTGATCAGCAGAAACAAAACACCTTAAATAAGTTTCCAAGGTCTGATTAGTTCGCTCCGTCTGGCCATTCGTCTGAGGATGGAATGCAGACGAGAAAGACAAATTAATGCCCATCTTAGCACAAAACGTCCGCCAAAATCTAGACACAAACTGGGATCCCCTGTCAGAAACGATATTCTCCAGAATCCCATGCAAACGAACCACGTTCTGAAAAAACAAAGGAACCAACTCAGAGGAGGAAGGCAACTTAGGCAAGGGTACCAAATGAACCATCTTAGAAAAGCGGTCACACACAACCCAGATAACGGACATTTTCTGTGAGACAGGGAGATCTGAAATAAAATCCATGGAAATGTGCGTCCAAGGCCTCTTCGGGATAGGCAAGGGTAACAACAACCCACTGGCCCGAGAACAGCAAGGCTTAGCCCGAGCACACACTTCACAAGACTGCACAAAGGTACGCACATCCCTTGACAAGGAAGGCCACCAAAAAGACCTGGCCACCAAATCTCTAGTACCAAATATTCCAGGATGACCAGCCAACACAGAAGAATGGACCTCGGAGATGACTCTACTGGTCCAATCATCCGGAACAAACAGTCTTTCTGGTGGACAACGATCAGGTTTATCCGCCTGAAACTCCTGCAATGCACGTCGCAAGTCTGGGGAGACGGCGGACAATATTACCCCATCCCTAAGGATACCAGTAGGCCCAGAGTCTCCAGGAGAGTCAGGCACAAAACTCCTGGAAAGAGCATCCGCCTTCAAATTCTTTGAACCTGGCAGGTATGAAACCACAAAATTGAAACGAGAAAAGAATAACGACCAACGAGCCTGTCTAGGATTCAGACGCCTGGCAGACTCAATGACGCCACTCCTCAAATGCCCACTTCATGGCCAAAAGCTCCCGATTTCCCACATCATAATTGCGCTCGGCGGGCGAGAATTTTCTAGAAAAGAACGCACATGGCTTCATCATCGAGCCATCGGAACTTCTCTGTGACAAAACCGCCCCCGCTCCAATCTCGGAAGCATCAACCTCAACCTGAAAGGGAAGTGAAACATCTGGTTGACATAACACAGGAGCAGAAGAAAACCGGCGCTTAAGGGTACCGTCACACATTGAAATTTTCATCGCTGCGACGGCACGATTCGTGACGTCGCAGCGTCGTATGATCATCGCTCCAGCGTCGTAGACTGCGGTCACACGTTGCAATCACGGCGCTGGAGCGATGCCGAAGTCCCCGGGTAACCAGGGTAAACATCGGGTAACTAAGCGCAGGGCCGCGCTTAGTAACCCGATGTTTACCCTGGTTACCAGCGTAAACGTAAAAAAACAAACAGTACATACTCACCCGTCGGTGTCCTTCAGGTCCCTTGCCGTCTGCTTCCTGCTCTGAGTGCAGCCGTACAGTGAGAGCAGAGCACAGCACCGCTGAGCCCTGCTCTCACTTTCCGGCCGGCACTCAGAGCAGGAAGCAGACGGCAAGGGACCTGAAGGACACCGACGGGTGAGTATGTACGGTTTGTTTTTTTACGTTTACGCTTGTAACCAGGGTAAACATCGGGTTACTAAGCGCGGCCCTGCGCTTAGTTACCCGATGTTTACCCTGGTTACAAGCGAAGACATCGCTGGATCGCTGTCACACACAACGATCCAGCGATGTCAGCGGGTGATCAAGCGACGAAAGAAAGTTCCAAACGATCTGCTACGACGTACGATTCTCAGCAGGGTGTCTGATCGCAGTAGCGTGTCAGACACAGCGATATCGTAACGATATCGCTAGAACGTCACGAATCGTAACGTCGTAGCGATGGAAATTTCAATGTGTGACGGTACCCTAAGTTCCTGAAAGGCCTCCACAGCCGTAGGAGACCAATTAGCAACATCAGCACCCTTTTTAGTCAAATCAGTCAAAGGTTTAACAACACTGGAAAAATTAGTAATGAACCGACGATAAAAATTAGCAAAACCCAAAAACTTCTGAAGACTCTTAACAGATGTAGGTTGTGTCCAGTCACAAATCGCCTGAACCTTGACGGGATCCATCTCAATAGTAGAAGGAGAAAAAATGTACCCCAAAAAAGAAATCTTCTGAACTCCGAAGAGACATTTTGAGCCCTTCACAAACAGAGAATTGGCCCGCAGAACCTGAAACACCTTCCTGACCTGTAGAACATGAGACTCCCAGTCATCAGAAAACACCAAAATATCATCCAAATACACAATCAAACTTATCCAGATATTCACGGAAAATATTGTGCATAAAGGACTGAAAGACTGAAGGAGTATTAGAAAGTCCAAAAGGCATTACCAAATACTCAAAATGGCCCTCAGGCGTATTAAATGCGGTTTTCCACTCATCACCCTGCTTTATCTGCACAAGATTATACGCACCGCGAAGATCTATCTTAGTGAACCACCTAGCCCCCTTAATGCGAGCAAACAAATCAGTCAATAATGGCAATGGATACTGATATTTGACTGTAATCTTATTCAGAAGGCGATAATCTATACAAGGCCTCAGGGAACCATCTTTTTTAGCCACGAAAAAAAAACCTGCTCCCAGAGGGGACGAAGATGGACGAATATGTCCCTTTTCCAAGGACTCCTTAATATAATTCCGCATAGCAGTATGCTCTGGCACTGACAGATTAAATAAACGACCCTTAGGGAACTTACTGCCAGGAATTAATTCTATAGCACAGTCACAATCCCTATGAGGAGGGAGCGAATTGAGCTTAGGCTCCTCAAAAACATCCCGATAGTCAGACAAAAACGCAGGGACCTCAGAAGGAGTAGATGAAGCGATTGAAATCAGAGGTGCATCATCATGAACCCCCTGACATCCCCAGCTTAACACAGACATTGTTTTCCAATCCAGGACTGGATTATGAGTTTGTAACCATGGCAGACAAGCACTAGTACATCATGTAAATTATACAGTACAAGGAAGCGAATCACCTCCTGATGAACGGGAGTCATGCACATAGTCACTTGTGTCCAGTACTGCTGTTTATTCATAGCCAATGGTGTAGAGTCAATTCCCTTCAAAGGAATAGGAACTTCCAGAGGCTCCAGACTAAAACCGCAGCGTTTGGCAAATGACCAATCCATAAGACTCAGGGCAGCGCCCGAATCCACATAGGCATCGACGGAAATGGATGACAGTGAACAAATCAGAGTTACAGACAAAATGAACTTAGACTGCAGAGTACTAATGGCAAAAGATTTATCAACCTTTTTTGTGCGTTTAGAGCATGCTGATATAACATGAGCTGAATCACCACAATAAAAACACAATCCATTTTTCCGCCTATAATTTTGCCGTTCACTTCTGGACTGAATTCTATCACATTGCATAGTCTCAGGTGCCCGTTCAGAAGACACCGCCAACTGGTGCACAGGTTTGCGCTCCCGTAAACGCCGATCAATCTGAATGGCCATAGCCATAGACTCATTCAGACCTGTAGGCGCAGGGAACCCCACCATAATATCCTTAATGGCCTCAGAAAGACCATCTCTGAAGTTTGCAGCCAGGGCGCACTCATTCCACTGAGTAAGCACCGACCATTTCCGAAATTTTTGACAATATACTTCCGCTTCATCTTGCCCCTGAGAGAGGGCTAATAAAGCCTTTTCAGCCTGAATCTCCAGATTAGGTTCCTCATAGAGCAATCCCAGTGCCAGAAAAAACGCATCCACACTGAGCAATGCAGGATCCCCTGGTGCCAATGCAAATGCCCAATTCTGAGGGTCGCCCCGCAGGAAAGATATTACAATCTTGACCTGCTGAGCAGGGTCTCCAGAGGAGCGAGATTTCAAAGAAAGAAACAATTTGCAATTGTTCCTGAAATTCAGGAAGGTAGATCTATCTCCAGAAAAAAACTCTGGAATAGGAATTCTAGGTTCAGACATAGGAGTGTGAACAACAAAATCCTGTATGTTTTGAACTTTTGCAGCAAGATTATTCAGGCTGGAAGCCAAACTCTGGACATCCATGTTAAACAGCTAAGGTCAGAGCCATTCAAGGGTTAAGAGGAGGTAAGAAGCAGCTAGACAGCAATTAAGGGCTAGGCAGCAAAACTCTGAGGGAAAAAAAAAAATATTACCCTTAAACACTTTTCCTCCTTAATGACGGTGAAATGAGAGGAAGGCACAAACGTAGCTATGAAAATAGATTCAGCAAAATGAGGCCCGCTTTAAGCTAGATAGCAGAGGATACAAAAGGTGCACTGCGCGGTCAGCTTAAAAACCCTTTAAAATACCATCCTGAAATTACTTGAACTCATGTGCCAACTCATGGTACATGAGTGGTAATTTCAGCCCACCAGAGCAACCAGTAGCAGAGAATTACATATCTGCAAGCTGGACTAAAAACATGAAAGCAAAAATGAAACAGGGAAATCAGAACTTAGCTTGTCTTGAAGGCTTTAGGAGTAGGTAACAGAGACACACTAATACATTGATAGCCGGCAAGGGAATGACAGGAAAGCCAGGTTAAATAGGAAACACCCAGCCTCTGATGGACAGGTGGAAACCAGAGACCGCCACCCACCAAAGTCACCCAGTACCAGTTGTAACCACCAGAGGGAGCCCAAAAACAGAATCCACAACAGTGGAGGCCAGGCCATCTGGCGTAGCACCCCATCACTCTCCTTCTTGGTCAAATAGCCCTTACACAGCCTGGAGGTGTGTTTGTGGTCAATCTCCTGTTGAAAAATAAATGATGGTCCAACTAAACGCAAACCAGATGGAATAGCATGCCACTGCAAGATGCTGTGGTAGCCATGCTGGTTCAGTATGCCTTCACTTTTGAATAAATCCCTAATAGTGTCACCAGCAAAGCACCCCCCACACCATCACACCTCCTCCTCCATGCTTCACGGTGGGAACCAGGCATGTAGAGTCCATCCGTTCACCCTTTCTGCGTCGCACAAAGACGCGGTGGTTGGAACCAAAGATCTCGAATTTGGACTCATCAGACCAAAGTACAGATTTCCACTGGTCTAATGTCCATTCCTTGTGCTTTTTAGCCCAAACAAGTCTCTTTTGCTTGTTGCCTGTCCTTAGCAGTGGTTTCCTAGCAGCTATTTTACCATGAAGGCCTACTGCACAAAGTCTGTTCTTAACAGTTGTTGTAGAGATGTGTCTGCTGCTAGAACTCTGTGTAGCATTGACCTGGTCTCTAATCTGAGCTGCTGTTAACCTGCGATTTCTGAGGCTGGTAAGTCGGATAAACTTATCCTCAGAAGCAGAGGTGACTCTTGGTCTTCCAATCCTGGGGCGGTCCTCATGTGAGCCAGTTCCTTTGTAGCGCTTGATGGTTTTTGCCACTGCACTTGGGGACACTTTCAAAGTTAGCCCAATTTTTCAGACTGACTGACCTTCATTTCTTAAAGTAATGATGGCCACTCCTTTTTCTTTACTTAGAATTTGTATTATGGCAAGAAAAAAGCAGCTAACAGTCTATTCAGTAGGACTATCAGCTGTGTATCCGCCAGACTTCTGCACAACACAACTGATGGTCCCAACCCCATTTATAAGGCAAGAAATCCCACTTATTAAACCTGACAGGGCACACCTGTGAAGTGAAAACCATTTCTGGTGACTACCTCTTGAAGCTCATCAAGAGAATGCCAAGAGTGCGAACTCGGCTTCAGGAAAATGGCCGCCGCGATCTCCATCTGCACACGCGCGGCATCCCGCGGCCATTTTCCTGAAGCCCCGGGAAGCAGAGCACTCCATCTGTGCACGCGCGGCCTCAGGAAGATGGCCGCTGCCACGATACACCGGTGAATAGCGCAGATCGCGCTTTTTCTGCCGCTGCGCAGTGCATTCGGCAGTTGCGCATGGCCGAACCACTACGCCAACGCCGGGAAGAAAAGCAAGAGGAGGGGGAGAAACAGCGATTTCACCACGCCCATTTGACCAGACCTGCGTGATTGACAGCCGAAAACGGCGACTTTACGAAGGTATTTTGGCAGCAAAGGTGGGGAATCAGGGGATAATAAAGGCACTGTTGTACAGCACAGCTCAGGCCCTATCGAACACTATTTTTACCTCATATTGAAAAAACGGGGTGACAGGTTCCCTTTTAAGGCAGATCCTTCAATCGGTCAAGTTCCAGGCAACGCAACAGACCGCCAATGCTTTTAGAGATTTTACATCTTCAACGGTCTCCCAAGAAGCCTACCTCCTTCATTAGAGTTTACCCCAGTGGGCGACGGGTCAGATCAGACATCTGCGCTCTTCTACATTTCCACATATCAGAGGAATCTGGTCTTTTACCATCAGGTCAGGATTTTTCTTCCCCAACTTGGATGGAAGATTTTGAATGTCTACAAAGCTCAGGATTCAGGTGCCTCTTCTGAAGAAGCCATGCAAAATGCCCGTCTGAGGGTTCCTGCCTGTATATGCTGGATGGTAAATGCTCTTCTGTATCTAATGTGTAATTTGCACATATGTTCCAGTTTTTCTACAAGATGAGTTTTACTTAATGCACATTTTGTACGTTTTCACTAGGTATAGCCTAGTGACATAATATCGACCTCTACAGTACTTAACTTTCTGACAAAATGCCAACTGCAGGCAAAATAAATTATTGCGAAAGGGAGAGATTGGTCCTCTTACCATTGATACTGATGTTACCTACTTCCAGAGATTGATATAATTGTCTACATTGTATCTTATTCTTTGAAACCTGCACCTGAAATATTGTAATTACTCATTATTTTGCATATTAATCGCCAGGCCCTTTGCTCTGCACCACTTGACATCCTCTTGTTTTATATATATATTTTTATGCTACATTGCGAATTTAGTATTTAAAGCTTCCTGATGAAAATACTGTTAAGGGTCTGTTTTATTCTTTCGGATTTAAGCTCAGGATTCTTTAGATTAAGTCCAGAA
The DNA here is from genome assembly GCF_051348905.1 of Ranitomeya variabilis. Lineage (NCBI taxonomy): Eukaryota > Metazoa > Chordata > Amphibia > Anura > Dendrobatidae > Ranitomeya > Ranitomeya variabilis. Next base: position 190,389,029 of record NC_135232.1, read on the forward strand.
CTCCTGTTCTTTATTGCAGATACCCCAGGGAACCACTGATGGCATCAAAATAGACCTTTCCCAATGGTCTCTTCCCCAATTTCTTGATCATTTAATTTACAGAGAGGACTATTTAGTCCAAAGCTTGAAAAGCTTTGGGTCTTTCTGATCACGTTTGTCTGACTAAGATTAGGGAACAAGTGCCTTATACACTACTTTTCTACCATTACATTTATTAAGACTCTTGTTGTTAGGCGAGAACCTAATGGCGGCAATACAATCCTTTTTAATTTTTATTTGCCTGTCTCGAACCAGGGTTGCCTCACAAGGGCAGACTCCTGCTTTGGCCATCCTGATCCTGCAGAACTTGACTTGTAAGCCATAGATTAGGATTGCCCATCTGGGCGATGTCTGGTTCATCATATTAGCCGCCCTGATCTGGGGAATCTCCAGTGCTCTCCTTTCACACCAATCAAAGATATCCCTTCATTTTGGCTTTCCAGCAGGGCAATCTTTTCCATCAGGCAGGGCTCCGAAGTGGGCACTCATCAGTGTCTTCTTCAGGAAAGTGTAATCTGGCGTTTGCCTATCCCCCTTTCACGTTAGCATGATTCTCCGCCTTTCGCCTTAAGGAGGAGCTTGCTCTCCTTCCTTTATAAACTTTGTCTCATCACAATCTGACAGACAGATCTGTGCAGCTTTACCTGTTTAGTCCAGCTCGGTTGGGACTTTGTCGCCTTGTACCTTGCAGATGTTAGACCACCACTAGGGCTACCATTGCTTTCTGGTGTTGATCAGTCAATGCAAAAGGTATAACTGGGTGTTAGTGGCCCAGGTGTAGCCTGGAGGAGGTTGTTTTAATAAACTATATACATATATTTCTATACGTGTGTGTCTTTTAGTGTCTGCATATTAACCCATGGTCCCCGTGTTCTCCAAAAATAGATTTTATGGTGAGCATATAAACTGCAGAAAGTAACCATGTGTTTCTACAAAGTGCTTCAGGTGTGAAGGTGCTTTTGAACATGTCTTTTTGGTGCATGCATTCAGTAATTTTTTTTAAGCCAAATCTAGAAACAAAAAAAATGTTTTATAGAATTCCCCTTCATTATCTACCCACTACTTGATTTATATTCAAGAACTGCATACAGATCACATTGCAATGGAGAATGAACCACCAAAATTGAAGCACTAATTACCGCCCGCACTTTATTAAAAAAAAAACAAAAAAAACACACCAGAATGAGACAGTGCGCTTACTCAGTCTCAAACTGGCTGAATAGTAATCACATGAAGTCTGAAAGATCTATGGAATAATGTGTGCAGAAATCTAATTACATGGCACCAATGTAGTAAAATAAACTTTAGTTACCCAAGCCAGCGGAAGATTCTTCCGAGGTCCTTAGTAAAGATGCTGCTTGAAAGACCTTGCTTCACTTCATTATTCCATGCAAATGCTTCCTCCTCAGTCTAACAAAGAGAATATGTCCCATTATGGTCAGCCTAACAGGACACAAGCCTCACAACACAATAGGTTTTCTTTTTAGATTTTACCACTCTGCTTATGGAAGTCGAAATGAAAAAAAAAATAAATAAAAATAATGACATGGACTTTAACCCCATTACAAACTAAGGTATTTTCGTTTTTGCGGTTTCCTTTTTTGCTCCTTAACCCCAGAGCCAGAGCTTCTGTGGATCCCGGTGGGTGAGTATATCACTATTTTTTATTTTACTTTTTTTTTTTTTAACAGGGATATGGTGCCCACAATGCTAAATACTGTGTGGGCTGTGTGATATACTGCGGGGGCTGTGCTATATACTACATGGGCAGTGTGATATACTACGTGGGCTGTGTTATATACTGCGTTGGTTGTGCTATATACTACGTACCCTGTGTTATATACTGCGTGGCCTGTGTTATATACTGCGTGGCCTGTGTTACATACTGCGTGGCCTGTGTTACATACTGCGTGGCCTGTGTTACATACTGCGTGGCCTGTGTTACATACTGCGTGGCCTGTGTTACATACTGCGTGGCCTGTGTTACATACTGCGTGGCCTGTGTTACATACTGCGTGGCCTGTGTTACATACTGCGTGGCCTGTGTTACATACTGCGTGGCCTGTGTTACATACTGCGTGGCCTGTGTTACATACTGCGTGGCCTGTGTTATATACTATATATATATATATATATATATATATATATATATATATATATATATATATATATATATATATATATATATATATATATATATATATATATATATATATACACTGCGTTGGTTGTGCTATATACTACGTGCCCTGTGTTATATACTGCGTGGGCTGTGTTATATAGTACGTAGGCTGTGTTATGTACTGCGTGGCCTGTATTAACGCATCGAGTATTCTAGAATATGTATGTATGTATATAGCAGCCAAAAAGTATATAGCACAGACCACGTAGTATTTGTCTGCTATATACTAGTGCTATATACTATGTGGCTGCTATATACATACATATTCTAGAATACCCGATGCGTTAGAATCGGGCCACCATCGTGTGTGTGTGTGTGTGTGTGTGTGTGTGTGTGTGTGTGTGTGTGTGTGTGTGTGTGTATGTGTGTATGTGTGTATACACACACACACACACACACATACATATACTCACACACACACACACACACACACACACACATGTACTGTGTCAACTTCTGTGCATGTTGTCAGGCCAAAATCACCGGGGTATGTGAACTTTTAATCAGGGTCATTTGGATGTTTTGGGTTGTCATTATGATTTTAAAAGAAAACACAGTAGTTTGCCAATAAATCGCTTCACCCAACCACCAACCATGAGTGGAGAAGAAGTTTTGGCGTTAGGCACATTCTCTGAAGAAAAAAAAAAAAAGGACAAGAAAGAAAAATTCTGCAAGGGTATGTAAACTTTTGAGAACAACTGTACATACATATACACACAGTAATGTAATTTTTTGGCATGTGCTCCATGTTAAAAACCCCCATTATGGAACGTAAAATAACTTACCTTAAATTTGATGATGTAAAGTATTGGAGCAAATGTTTCCTTATGAACAATAGGTGAATCGTGTGCAAGACCGGTCATGATGGTTGGTTCCACAAAATTACCTGGACGATCAATAGCCTGCAAAAGAGATCGATTGTCAACCAAAAAGATTTCACACTTCGCTGCACCGACTATCCACCTAAACGTACCTTACCACCACAAACAACTGTGCCTCCTTCACATTTGGCTTGTTCAACGGCAGACAGGAACATTTCCACAGCCTGCTTTGTGTGCAGAGGTCCACATAACGTGCCCGCTGAAAAAAATAAATAAAAAATACAGTAAGTGTGACTATACACCACGGGAAGAAGTAGGTGAGACAACTGCAACCCCTTAGGCTATGTGCACACGCAAGGATTTTGAGGCGGATTTGACGCTGCGGATCTGCAGCCGTTTTCCATGAGTTTACAGTACCATGTGAACCTATGTAAAACAAAATCCGCAGTGCACGTGCTGCGGAAAAAAACGCGTGGAATCTGCAGGTGTAAAACCGCAGGTGGAATCCACACAAATACAGAGATAATTCCGCAGTGCGGTTTTCCTGAGGATTTACTAAAATCATTGCGGAAAAATCCGTACACCTTTGTGCAAGGTGCACATACCCTAATGGCTACATCCCCATCACAATTATATGGCTCATGAAGCAAGATTATGGTTTTGGGTTTATTCATTCTCAACTAATTTGTACCGAAAATTTCAGTGACTGTTCCAATCACTATCTGAAAGTGGTTTGCAGAAAGTCCTGCTCCTGCAGCCAATCCAACTTCATTTGGATGAATGTAACCGATGTACAAATCTGAATATACCCTTCAAGCCATTGATATCACCATCTCATCCAATTCACCTTCTGTTATGCATTGGCAAACCTTATACGCACACGTGGCCAAAATTGTTGGTACCACTCGTTTAGTGACAGAAAAACCCACAATGGTCACAGAAATAACTTGAATCTGAAAAAAGTAATAAATAAAAGATCTATGAAAATGAACAAATGAAAGTTAGACATTGCTTTTCAACCATGCTTCCACAGAATTAAAAAATAAATTAAACTCATGAAATAGGCCTGGACAGAAATGATGGTACCCCTGAAAAAAAATGTGCCAAAAGGGACATGTTAAAACAAGGTGTGTCCACTAACTAGCATCACAGGTGTTTAAAATCTTGGAATCAGTGAGTGGCCTGAATATAGGGCTACAGATACTCACTGTGCTGTTTGGTGACGGTGTGTATCACTCAACATGGACCAGAGGAAGTGAAGGAAAGAGTTGTCTCAGGAGAATAGAAAGAAAATTATAGACAAAAATGTTAAAAGATAAAAGTTATAAGACCATCTCTAAGCAGCTTGATGTTCCTGGGACTACAGTTGCACATATTCAGAAATTTATTATATTATACGTATATATTATTATATACATTAGTCAGAAATTTAAGATCCATGGGACTGTAGCCAACCTCCTATCAATTTTCAGGAGGAAAATTGATGACAAATCAAAGACGGATAATACGAATGGTAACAAAAGAGCCCAGAAAAACTTCTAAACAGATTAAAGGTGAACTTCAAGCTCAAGGAACATCAGTGTCGGATTACACCATCAGTCGTTGTATGAGCCAAAGTCGACTTCATGGGAGACGACCAAGGAGGACACCTTTGTTGAAAAAAAAAAAAATCATAAAAAACAAACAAACTGGAATTTGCCAAACTACATGCTGACAAGCCACAAAGCTTCTGGGAGAATGTCCTATGGGCAGATGAGACAAAAATGCAACTTTTTGCCAAGGCACATCAGCTCTATGTTCATAGATGAAAAATGAAGCATATCAAGAAAAGAACACTGTCCTTACTGTGAAACATGGAGGAGGCTCTGTTATGTTCTGGGGCTGCTTTGCTGCATCTGGTACAGGGTGTCTAGAATCTGTGCATGGTACAATGAAAGCTCAAGACTATCAAGGGATTATAGAGAGAAATGTGCTGCCCAGTGTCAGAAAGCTTGGTCTCAGTCGCAGGTCTTGGTTCTTGCAACAGTATAATAACCCAAAACACACAGCTAAAAACACCCAAGAATGGCTAAGAGGAAAACATTGGACTATTATGAAGTGGCCTTCTATGAGCCCTGACCTAAATCCTATTGAGCAACTTTGGAAAGAGCTGAAACATGGAAAAGGCACCCTTCAAACACGAGACAACTGGAGCAGTTTGCTCTTGAGGAGTGGGCCAAAATACCTGTCGAGAGGTGCAGAAGTCCCATTGACAGTTACTGGAATCATTTGATTGCAGCGATTGTGCAACAAAATTTTAACTAAAGGCAGTGTTCCCCAATTCTGGTCCTCAAGAGCCAGCAACAGGTCATGTTTTCAGGATTCCCTTAGTATTTCACAGGTGTTGGAATTCCTGCCTGTGCAGGTGATGCAATTATCACCTGTGCAATACTAAGGAAATCCTGAAAACATGACCTGTTGGTGGCTCTTGATGACCGGAGTTGGGGAACACAGTTTTTTTTTGTTTTTTTTTTAAGTCTATGGAAGCATGGTTGAAAAGCAATGTGTGACTTTCATTTGTTCATTTTCATAGATTTTTTTTATTACATTTGTCAGATTCAAGTTATTTCTGTGACCATTGTGGGTTTTTATGTCATTAAAAGAGGGGTACCAACAATTTTAACCACGTGTGTATGATCCAGTGGGGATGTATCCAGCATATTTAAAAGGTTAAAATTGGTTGCCACTGGAAAAACGAAAAATCATTCTTGTAAGTAAATTCTACTCACGTTCACATGGGTCTCCTATTCGGACTTGAGTATATGCTTTCGAGAGTTTTTCTACAATCTGATCATGAATGCTCTCATGTAAAAACTATTGAAAGAAAAACGACAATTTTAGACACTAGTACCATAATTGTTGCTTAGAAATGGCCACAGGAGTCCTAACGTACAACTAATCTCCTCTTACCAGCCGCCTAGCTGTCGTGCACCTTTGACCGGCAGTGCCCACCGCAGCAAACAGCACAGATGGGGTGACCAGATTGAGATCAGCATCTTCAAACACTGATGGGGTTAAATCACATAATTTCTGCATTAAGGTCAAATAAAACCAATGTGACATCATAAAAGGTAGAGAAAACATCAGACGAAAGGCTCATGTCCGGCATTTCAACATCCCAAGATTACAAGCAGACTATTGAGCCAGATGTCAAAAACAGAAGAATAGAAGCCAATGGCCTGTTATGGATTTCGGATTTATTAGAAAAGAGAAAAAAAAAATAAAAATATTCACATAGCATATTAAAATGGACTAGTATTTACCCAATATACACAAGCCGTCACAAAGTTGCATACATGAAAAACTGATCTATTTTAACCTGTGTTTTTTTAGACCATATTCTACGGTCGTATTTTTGGTTTTTAGGTCAGTTTTTACCATGAATGTGGTAGCTTTTTTTTATCTTTAAATAAAAAACCCTAAGAATAAAGATTTCCATGCCTCTCCTACTCTTTAGGGCTCATTCAGATATCAGTTTTTGACTACTAATTCTATCAGTGTTTTTCACATTTAGAACTCGTACCCATCAGGGTATGAGCAGATGACATATTTTTCAGGCCAATTCAGCTGCAAAAACTACCATAACAATCAGAATGTGCTGAAAGGAATAAACTATAAATATGTGCAGACTTTGAGTTTCAAGTTTCTAAAAATCCCAAGGGGTTAAAACAAAATGCAACTTTTAAGTTTTCCATTTGGAAGCTGCTCTGTACTTTTCAGAATAAACCAAATCGGAAAGCACAAAAAAAAGACGGAAGGTAAATAAAACAAACTAAAAAAAAAAAAAAAAAAAAAGACACACCACAGTAAAAAGAAAAATTACAAAACCATGTGAAAAACACTCCCAAATAACATTGGTTTCAAAATGCTTCTCGGTCGGATGACAAGGCACAGGGTGCCAAAACCACCTTGGAGGAGGGACGGAAGAAGTCTCAACACTACCTTACCCTGGTGCAGGACGAGGTAAGGAACGCGACAAGAGAACCTTAAGCTCCGACACTCTCCTAATAGAGATGATGGCTATAAAGAAAGCTACCTCATTTGCAAGATGATGTGCTGAAATCTCTGAGGGACTCAAGTGGTGTAGACTGAAGATTAAGACTAGATTAAAGGTCCCACGGAACAACATGGGGTCAATAGAAAGGTCTAGAGGCCACATGCCACTGAAACAAAAACAGCCCAAGCAGACATCTGTCCCTTGAGCCAACCAAGCGCCAACCCAGACTCCATCCACAACTGCAAGGAGAGTAGTACAGGCAGAGAAAAAGACACTGGAGAAATTCCAGAAGACTCACACCAGCGAAAGTAGGTCTTCCAAATGCGGTGATAGATGCGCAGCGAGGAAGGCTTTTGTGCCCCGATCATGATGTGGATAACAGATTCTGACAAACCCACTGCCCTCAGAATCACGGCTGCAACAACCATGCCATAAAATTGAGCAACTGTAAATTTTGGTGGAAGAACGGACACAGAAGATCTGGATAGTGAGGGATTTTGCCAAAAGGTTGATCAGGTTCATGTATGAGGCCTTCCAAGACCAGTCTGGTGTGATGAGGATAACTGGAATCCCCTCTGCCTTAACTTTTTGAGGAGTCTGAGCAGAAGAGGTAGAGGCGGAAACGGGTAAGGTAGGGAGAGCTGAGACCAGGGAATTGACAGTGTGTCAATTGCCAAATGTGTGTGACGAATCTTGGTATCACCTTGTTGCCATCTGCTGGTGGCTCAAGAAGTCTGCCGCCCAGTTGTCCACACCAGGTATATGATCCACTGAGATTAGAGGAACTTCAGTATCTCCACCACCTTTGAAATGGCAGATAGACTCAGTGTACCTCCTTGAAGGTGTGACTGGATCCTGATTGGCAGTACCTAGTTCTAGGATTGCCAATGTAGAAGAGACAGAGCTCACATTGATCGGAAGGAGTCTCTCCATCTGTTCCAGGATCCTTGAACTAAGTGGCAGAAGAGGGTCCCCCATCTAATAAGGCTGGCATCCATGGTCAGAACGTTCCACTGGATTGAGATGACTGGCGACAGTGAAGTGGAAGGAGGACTGTATGGTCTAGAGATTGTACTGACCTGACCCTACAGGCCAAAAGAGTGTTCTGTATAGGTTTTAAATAAAACTCTGCAAACAGGACTGCCTTGAATGTGGATACCATGTTTCCCAAGACTCATGCAAATCAGAAGAGAATGTCTCATTGGAAACTTCAGAATTCAGACAGAAAGGATTGTAGTGCTACCCTCTACTCTGGAAGGAAAATTAATACCTGAACAGTGTTGAATATCATCCCTAGAAATAGAAGCCATTGCGTTGGAATTAACACAAACTTTGCCCTGTTGACAATCCGTCCGAATTTTTCCAGGGACTATAGAAAAATCTGAAAAAACTTACCAGATTCTGAGGAAAGGAATGCGCCTTGGCCAGAATATTGTCCAGGTAATGGATTAGCTCCACTCCCTGGTCCAGAGAAAAGCCATAACTGGGGCCAGACCCTTCGTAAATACTCTGGCATGGATGCCAGCCCAAGAGGAAGGGCTCAGAAATAAGTGATCCTGGTTGGCTGCAAAGTGGAGAATATGAACAAAAAGTGATAAAACAAATTCACTGACATTTGAAGGAGTCCTTAGAAAAGGAAAAAACTGGAAGCATCAAGGATGAAAAATTGTGAAGGCGATCTGCAAAAACATCCATGTGAAAAGACCATTGAATATAATGGCTACATGCCTTATCCATGAAAAACACGGAAAGAATACTTATGACAAAAACGGATGTCAGAATGAGGTCATACTGATCAACTTCTAACATTGTTTGTCAACCTAATCTTTTCATCTCTTTCTGTGGTCTAAATCAGGAGGAACTGAGGTCATGTCCTGTTAACAGTATACACTCCAAAGCTGTACAGTGTCAAATAAAAGACCCAAGTCAAAGACCGCAACATATCAAGATCAAGCTGTAGCCTGCCTTTTTATTAACGGTATAAACATTATAACACAAAGGGAGTTTCCCATTACAGCCCCAGCAGTAAGAGCAGAAGCTTACATATAATTTTCTACACTTAACAAGGAGAAAAAAACAAACAAAAACAAAACAAAAAAAACCAAAACACATGCATGTATCATTGTCAGCTTATATACTTACCAACGATAGCATTGTTTCCTCCAAGTTCAAGCAACTTCCGTCCTAAGGAAAAATGAGCAGTCAAATGGAAGCTAAGACAGCAAAACAGTACATCTTGTAGAATGCTTATATGGACCCATCATGCTGAATATGGTGTCTGATCTGCAAGCAGGATGTTCTTGAGGCAGGAGCTGCTGATCAGATTGATCTACAATTTGTGGGGAAACTTCTTTAAAAATGGAAACATTTACATAACATCTTTTAACCTGTGCTTTATTAAATTGTATTTATGTTTTTTTTTTGTTAAATACATTTTTAATGCAGCCACAGGGTGCGGCCATTTTAACTTTGAAGATCTGTAACGGTCGCTGCAAGACACTACAGCAGCCCTTGGGTATAGGGGACAGTGGTCAGACGCAGATCCCCCATTTTCAACATTGTAGCTGCATCAGGTGTGAACTAGGCACACCACTGTGAGCTGCCAATTCAATATGGCTTGGCACCATTTCCTAATAGCAAGGCACCATCCGCTGATCTCCACATACCCTCTATTATCAGGACCTGTAACGAAGCTGTACTGTTCACCTCCGTTCCTGGGTTGCAAGGAGGACAAGCTGCGGAGGCCAGAGGAGCGTGGCAGTGACTTCATCCATTCACGAGTATCATGGCTGATGCGGCGATGGGTCAAGCATGATGCTTTTGGGCAGAGGCCAAAATAGGAGGGGGGAAAGACATGGCATATGATGGTAAGGTAAGAGGCCAGTAATGCGCTGGAGGGGGGTAGAGACGTGGAATGTGCCAAACGGGGTAGGGGGAGAGACATGGAATGTGCTGGAGATGGGAAAGACACGGGACTCCGCTCCATCCATTTCCATGAGAGCAGTAGTGTAATGCATCACCCCGCTTCACTCACTCCAATTGGAGTAGTAATCTAGTGGACAGAGCGGGGTTACAAATTGCACCACCACTCCCATAGAAGTGGATGAAAGGATGGGGGGGGGGGGTTTCACATTACATACTCGTATCTAATCCGGTCATGTGTGATACACTCTGCTGTGCTCAAGATCTAATCCCATCATGTGATAAACTACCGTGTATACTCAAGTATAAGCTGAGATTTTCAGCCCACATTTTTGGGCTGAAAGTGCCCCTCTCAGCTTATACTCGAGTAATGATCGGTGGGTGGGTCGGCGGGTGAGGGGGAGCGAGGACTATCATACTCACCTAGTCCCGACACTCCTGTCCCTGCCTGTCACACGGTCTTCGGGTGCCGCAGCTCTTCCTCTGTTCAGCGGTCACGTGGCACCGCTCATTAAAGTTATGAATATGGACTCCACTCCCATAGGGGTGGAGCCACATATTCATTCCTGTAATGTGCAGTAACGGTGACCGCTGACAGAGGAAGAGGCTGCCATGCCCGGAGACCATCTGTCCGGGAGAAGAAGCCAGGGACCGCGCCGGAGCAGGTAAGTATATCATATTTACCTGTCCACGTTCCACACGCCGGGCGCCGCTCTGTCTTCCCGTCCTCTTGCAGTGACTGTGCAGGTCAGAGGGCGCGATGACGTACTAGTGTGCGCGCCGCCCTCTGCCTGGTCAGTGCGGAGAGACGGGACGCTGAGGAGCTGCGGTTAGCAAGAGAGGTGAGTATGTGTTTGTTTTTTTTTATTACAGCAGCATTATATATGGCACAGCTTGAGATGGAGCATCTTATGGGGCAATAATGAGCGCTATAGAGCATTATATATGGCACAGCTTGAAATGGAGCATCTATGGGGCAATAATGAATGGTATGGAGCATTATATGTGGCACAGCCTAGGCTTATACTCGAGTCAATAAGTTTTCCCAGTTTTTTGTGGCAAAATTAGGGGGTCGGCTTATACTCGAGTATATACGGTATGTGGTAAGCTTCTACAAACTCACGTCAATACGCTCCAGTGTATAAATCTAATTTATAAAAAATTACCTGAGAAAATGGATATATTAGAGAAGTCATAAACAGCACTGGTTTTCAATACAACACTGTGAAACCAATGGGCAGAGTTCACACGGTGAGAACTGTCTGGATTTTGTTGTGGATTCCATATCTGAATCCAGACAGACGCCATTAAGCCCAAAGCGTTTGCTGACAAAGTAAGTAAAGGGCGGATTTTATACCAATGCTCAGGAAATAACTTTGCGGAATAACTAATAATGCAGATAATATACACTGTGTTCCAAATTATTATGCAAATTGGATTTATGTGTCATAAAGATTTAATTGTTCTGTTTTTCAAATAAACTCGTGGATGGTATTGTGTCTCAGGGCTCAATGGATCACTGAAATCAATCTTAAACACGTGTGATAATTGGTTTTCCAGGTGATTCTAAATAAAGGAAAACTACTTAAAAATGATGTTCCACGTTATTAAGCAGGTCACAGTTTTCAAGTAACATGGGAAAGAAAAAGGATCTCTCTGCTGCTGAAAAGCATCAAATAGTGCAATGCCTTGGTGAAGGGATGAAAACATTAGAAATTTTCCAAAAACATAAGCGTGATCATCGTACTGTTAAGCTGTTAAGAGATTTGTGGCTGTATCTGAGCACAAATGTGTTTGTGCTGATAAAGACATAATGAGGAAGATTTCTGCCAGGCAAGTTTCGGATTAAGAGAGCAGCTGCTAAAAAGCCATTACAAAGCAGCAAACAGATATTTGAAGCTGCTGGTGCCTCTGGAGTCCCTCGAACCTCAAGGTGTAGGCTCCTTCAAAGGCTTGCTGTGGTGCATAAACCTACTATTCGGCCACCCTTAAACAGTGTTCACAAGCAGAAATGGTTGTATTGGGCCCACACATACATGAAGACTAATTTTCAAACAATCTTGTTTACTGATGAGTGTCGAGCAACCATGGATGGTCCAGATGGATGGAGTAGTGGATGGTTGGTGGATGGCCATCATGTCCCACCAAGGCTGCAACGTCAGCGAGGAGGTGGAGTAGTCATGTTTTAGGCCAGAATCATGGGAAACAGCTGTTAAGGCCCTTTAAGGTTCCTGAAGGTGTGAAAATGACCTCTGCAAAGTTATAGAGTTTCTGACTGACAACTTTCTTCTATGGTCTAAAAAGCAGAAACGTGCCTTCAGGAGCAAAATCATCTTCATGCTGACAATGCCCCATCTCATGCTGCAAAGAATACCTCTGAGTCATTGGCTGCTATGGGCATAAAAGGAGATAAACTCACGGTATGGCCACCATCTTCCCCTGACCTCAACCCTATAGAGAACCTTTAGAGGATCATCAAGCAAAAGATCTATGAGGGTGGGAGGCAGTTCACATCCAAACAGCAGCTCTGGGAGGCTATTCCAACTTCATGCAAAGAAATACAAGCAGAAACTCTCCAAAAACTCACAAGTTCAATGGATGCAAGAATTGTGAAAGTGACATCAAAGAAGGGTCCTATGGTAACATGTAACTTGGCCTGTTGGGATGTTTTGGCGTTAAATAGCTTTTTTGTTCAGTGAATGTGACCTCCTAATGCTGCAAATTCCACAAATGAGCATTTTCAGTTCTTTAAAACATATCAAATGTTTCGAAATTCTACTGTGCATAATAATTTGGAACAGTGCATTTTGAGTTTTTATTCATTTTGTAGATTATACTGTTATCATTGGGAGGTTTCTTCAATAAAATTCGATGTATAATCTAACGGGTGATGACTTTTATTGGACTGACTGTCATTTGCACCGACCATTTAGGAAAATCTGATAAAAATGTAATTTGCATAATAATTTGGAACATAGTGTAGTCCCCCACCTGCACCTTACTGGTGAAAAGACATGGATTAGATACATTAATAAGGATCTAATCTGCCCATGGATTCAGTGGCCAATCCAAAGCACAAACCTTACTGCTACAGGGAACCCGACAGAAGGATTGTGCACAGCAACCTACACACAGGATCAGTTCGGCGCCGTTATACTGATTACAATGATACCCTGGTTGATAAAATCAGTCTTGTGGTTGTTTAATCTTTATTTTCAGTTTTGAGTTGATTTGCCCGTGCTGCGGGGCCGCCTGTGGGGGTCTGCATGTGGTGCTGCATAGATACTCAATGCAGCTAGCTGACAGATCACTGATGCCTTACTGACCTGCCCCTAGTTTGCATGAATAAAAAAAAAAAAAAATTACATACACATATATATATATATACACATAATCAAAATTGAAACAGCATCCCGTATTACCACAATTGCAGTGCAGCGCTTTCCCAACCAATGTCCAAATGGCTTCCAATAATAGATGTAGGGAGGTGGAGCCGCATATTCATCACTGTAATGAGCGGCACCACGTGACCGCTCATACAGGACAAGCTGCGGCGCTGAGGAAGCAGCGAGGGAGCCAGGTGAGAATTTTATTTCCAGTGGGCAGGCGCACAGGGGGTGGGAGGGGGGTGGTGACAGGGATCTTTATGTTAAACAAAAAAAAAAAAAAGATTTTTCATTCCTTCTCTCAGCGAACGCTGCTGGAGAGAAAAAATGAATGGTGGCTTCAGCACCACAAGCTGGGGGGACTGCGCTTACTGTAGCGCTGTCTCCTGCACGGCACACGGACAGCATCCGTGTGCGGTACGTGTTTTACACGGACCCATTGACTTTAATGGGTCCGTGTGATCCGTGCGCTCCCACGAACACTGACATGTCTCCGTGTTTTTCAAACGGACACACGGTCCGTGAAAACACGCTGACATGTACAGAGACACATTGATTTTAATGTGTCTACGTGAGTCAGTGTCTCCGATACATGAGGAAACTGTCACCACACGTACCGGAGCCACTGACGTGTGAAACCGGCTTGAGGTGTGCTTAATTATTAGGCAACTTCCTTTCCTTTGGCAAAATGGGTCAGAAGAGAGATTTGACGGGCTCTGAGAAATCCAAAATTGTGAGAGTCTTGCAGATGGATGCAGCAGTCTTGAAATTGCCAAACATTTGTAGCGTGATCACCGAACAATCAAGAGTTTCATGGCAAATTACAAACGGGGTCGCAAGAAGCGTGTTGGGCAAAAAAGGAGCAAAATAACTGCCCATGAATTGAGGAAAATCAAGCATGAAGCTGCCAAGATGCCATTTGCCACCAGTTTTGCCATATTTCAGAGCTGCAATGTTACTGGAGTAACAAAAAGCACAAGGTGTGCGATACTCAGGGACATGGCCAAGGTAAGGAAGGCTGAAAAACGACCGCCTTTGAACAAGAAACATAAGAAAATGTCAAGACTGGGCCAAGAAATATCTTAAGACTGACTTATCAAAGGTTTTATGGACTGATGAAATGAGAGTGACTCTTGATGGGCAAGATGGACGGGCCAGAGGCTGGATCAGTAAAGGGCAGAGAGCTCCACTCCGAAGCCAGCAAGGTGGAGGTGGGGAACTGGTATGGGCTGGTATCATCAAAGATGAACTTGTGGGACCTTTTCGGGTTGAGGATGGAGTGAAGCTCAACTCCCAGACCTACTGCCAGTTTCTGGAAGACAACTTCTTCAAGCAGTGGTACAGGAAGAAGTCAGTATCGTTCAGGAAAAACATGATTTTCATGCAGGACAAAGCTCCATCACATGCCTCCAACTAATCCACAGCGTGACTGGCCAGTAAAGGTCTCTAAGAAGAAAAAATAATGACATGGCCCCTTGTTCACCTGATCTGAACCCCATAGAGAACCTGTGGTCCCTCGTAAAATGTGAGATCTACAGGGAGGGAAAACAGTACACCTCTCCGTGTAAAATATTATATATATATATTAAAAAAAATGGATGCGATTATGCTGCGGCGCAGGTGCCATGGTTGGCACCAGCCGAAGTTTTTATATTTTTTTTATTTTAGTATGTGTATATATAATATTCATCATGTAAACTAGGGGGCAGGTCAGTGAGGGATCAGTGACCTGTCTGCAGGCTGCATTATGAATAAATAATCAGAGCACCACATGAAGACCCCTCACAGGCCGCTCACAAGCACGAGCAGATCATTAAGTCAAAACTGAAAAAGATTAAATAACTACAAGACGGATTTCGTCAACCAAGGAATCATTTTAATCAGCATAATGGCGCCGACCTGACAGTGTCTGCAGGTTACTGTGCACAATCCTGCTGACAGGTTCCCTTTAAGTGCAGATGATCTACAAAATCAATAGCTATCCTTAGGCACATACACCCCATGTGAATGCTGACCTAAGGGAGACCATGAAAAACATGAAAAGAAAAGTACTAGTGATGAGCAAACGTGCTGCGATAAGGTGTTAGCCGACCATGCTCGTGTGCTAACCCAGTGTTTTTGGCAAGCTAGAAAAATATGTTCGAGTCCCCGCGCCTGCATGTCTCGTAGCACATGGAGGGATTGCCTAACGAACATGTGTTGTTGCTGTCAAGCAGCGAAGACATGCAGCTGCGGGGACTCAAACATATTGTTCTAGCATGCCTAAAACACTGGGTTAGCACATGAGCATGGTCGGATAACACCTTATCACAGCACGATCGCTCATGTCTAACGAGTACATATTTCCCAATAACTCACCAAACCGTTCTTGAACCTTCAGAGCAACCTGTTTTCCCACATTTGTACTGCCAGTGAAGGAAACGAGATCAACACGCTCATCTTTGGCTATGGCATTGCTTTAAAAAACATGAAAAAAGCAAAGTTGGCTAAAAGAGAATTAATCAAACAGCAATGGCAATACATGAAGACAAATGGGGAAATACTACAGAAAACTATTACATCCGAGTATGTCAGGACTTGCACATCATCCGCTTTAAGTCCAGAAAAAAAAATTACATTTTTTCATCCATGTGTCCATTTGTTTAAGTCAGTTTCTGATTCATATGTCCGCTTGGCATCAGTTTTTACGTGAACGCAGTTTCCCATTTTTATAATTTTAATGTATCCGTGAAAAGCGCATGACATACGGATGGGAACCCATATGAGTTTTTGTTAAAATGCACCCATTGATTTATAATGATCCAGAAGATGGATCAAAGTAGCGCAAGCTGCAGTTTTCCCCATGCAGACCATCGGCCGGTGTGTAATAACGTTCATGTAAACTACAACATTGACTGTCATTTGTCCTCGTGCCATCACTTTGGCATATGGACAGCACACAGACGTTTAATACTAGATGTGGCACGCGGCCTATAGAGCACCTAGCAGAAAGGTAGATTGGCGGTCAATATACGCTGCAGACAATCTCTAGTGTGCGCTGTGTAGAAATCTTGTGTATGCACCTTGTGGGAACATGACTCAAAGTTAATCAGAAAGATTTTCAGGACCCCGAACTAGCAGCAATGGTGGTAGTTACAGCATGACATCGAGTAGGACCTACGAATCAGAAGAGGCGGAGGTTCGCTGGGCTCTGGTCTGGTGGCCACGGACTGCTGAAGTGGCCAATGGATCAGGGTCCTGCAAATCTTCTTCGTCAAATATAGCACCTGAGCAATAGCAGGGTCAAAAATCTTAGCACAGTCACGTCCCAAACATAAAAGGGAAATCAAGTGATCTTCTGCGATTTGGCAGTAAAATGGCAGGTGGGATAAGTGGGGTTTATTAATACTAGAAAAGCGAAACATAGAACAGTTGAAATGTATGTGATCCAGAATGTAAATTCTATTTCTCTGCAGACCCTGCACCAACTGCTCCATGGTCCCCTGAAAGCCTTTGCTTATTGGGCAGAAAGTAACATTGAAGCATTGATGTCAGCGATCGGCTGCCACAGTCACTTAGTAAATATAGAACATCATTGATGCAGTGTGGTAAGCAAAGAGATGGTTGTCAAAAATGAAATTGTCGTCAGGGGGCTTTTTTTTTTGCTATACCCCATTATGGACCATACTATGGAATTTATATATGCAAAAAGACTCTTCATGGAACAAGAAGACTAGACCTCTAACGCCACCTATTAGATGTAGCAATTAGTGATAAGCGAATATACTCGTTAGGCCGGGATCACATATACGCGAGATACGGCCGAGTCTCGCAGGTGAAATCCCTCCTCTGGCGCCGGCACTCTGGAGCGGAGTGAGCGCTACAACACATGGAGCTGCACGCTCCGCTCCCAAGTGCCGGAGCCAGAGGAGGGATTTCACCTGCGAGACTCGGCCGTATCACATATTCCCAGAGGACCAGTGCGTGGCCGATAAGTCTCCTTACACCGGCTTGGCACTGTCCACAAAGAGTTATGTATGGGCAGTGTTTGAATCGATCTTCTGCGCAGATTTCAGAATTTTTTTAAATATACATTAGCTTCAATGCATCAGCCCTTTCTACACCGGCTGGATGAGCGCCAACATCCTGAACATGGCCAAAGGATGAAACCCGTGCATCGGAAACTGGTAACTCAGTTTTTGATTGGAGACGGCTAATGGAAGGATCTGATCATGTGCCTCTTCTTTGACGGCCATTTTCAGGATGCAGCGATGTCACAGTTTGTGGAGAAGACTTTATTAACAAGTGGTTGTCGCACCACACTAAAAGATCACCGTGACATTTCTCTTAGGAAGTCACCCACACAAAATAGTTTAAACTTTAAAAACCAAAAAATGTATTATATTCCCAATCCTATACATCTGTTTTTTTCTGATTATAATACCATAACTTTTCTATTATATCACTCACTCTACAACCCTCTGGGCGAACCCCTGGATGTTTGGGTCTAAAGGGTTCGGCCGAACAGTTAAAAAAAAAAAAAAAATTCGGTTTGGGTACAAGAACAGTACCCGAACACCTTTCACTTCAATGTGAGGCCCGAACATCCAGTGTTTGCCACGCTGTCATGTGCATGACAGCATGGCAAACACTGCCTCTGATCAGCGGTAAAATCATTACTGCTGATCAGACAGCTGCGGTTCCCACACTGACATGATGCAAAAAGTTTACCTCTGGTTACTGGAGTCGGCTGATTGGACTACTACTCCCATCAGCCTATGCCTGCTGCCGCTAACAGCGAGAGCAGGTGGGACTGATGGGAGTAAAGGTTACCTTTAGTAGCCATTCAAACCCATTTGTGTCAACTTCTGTGCTTGTCATCAGGCCAAAATCACCAGGGTATGTGAACTTTTGATCAGGGTCATTTGGATGTTTTGGGTTGTCATTATGATTTAAAAAGAGAAAACACAGTAGTTTGACAATAAATGGCTTCACCCATCTACTAACCATGAGTGGAGAAAAAGTTTTGGTGTCATTCATATTCTCTGAAAAAACGCCAAGAAAGAAAAAATTCTGCTGGGGTATGTAAACTTTTAATCACAACTGTATATTGTAAATAAACACACAGCCAGACTGAAGTCCTTTATTTGAACTATAGTCCCATCAGCTGATGCCAGTCGCTGGAGAAACTTTTTACCTCTGATCACAGCTGCAGGCTCACGCTGTCATTTAACAATGTGGGAACACGTGCTGTGTCACCGGTGGTGATAATCTTACCGCCGATCAGAGGCAGTGTTTTCCCATGCTATCATGCACATGACAGCGCAAGAAACACCCGATGTTTAGGCCATGTGCACACGTTCAGGATTTTTCGCGTTTTTTTTCGCTATAAAAACGCGAAAAAAACGCTTACATATGCCTCCTATTATTTACAGGGTATTCCGCATTTTTTGTGCAAATGTTGCGATTTTTTCGCGGAAAAAAATGCATCGCGGAAAAAAAAGCAACATGTTCATTAAAATGCGGAATTGCGGGGATTCCGCACACCTAGGAGTGCATTGATCTGCTTACTTCCCGCACGGGGCTATGCCCACCATGCGGGAAGTAAGCAGATTATGTGCGGTTGGTACCCAGTGTGGAGGAGAGGAGACTCTCCTCCACGGACTGGGCACCATATAATTGGTAAAAAAAAAAAAAGAATTAAAATGAAAAAATAGTGATATACTCACCCTCTGATGGCCCCCGAAGTGTTCCCGCCTCTCCGGTGCATGCTCCCTCTTCCGTTCCTATAGATGGTGTGGTTCAGGACCTGTGATGACGTCGCTGTCTTGTGATTGGTCGCGTGACCGCTCATGTGACTCACGCGACCAATCACAAGCCGCGACGTCATCGAAGGTCCTGAACCACACCGGCATCTATAGGAACGGACGCCGCTGAGGAGATTGGCTGTCTGCAGAGGGTGAGTATAACCATTTTTTTATTTTTTTTATTATTTTTAAACATTCTATCTTTTACTATAGATGCTGCAAAAAATGCAGATTTCTTGCAGAAAATTTCCGGTTTTCTTCAGGAAATTTCTGCAAGAAATCCGGACGTGTGCACATACCCTTAGGGTGACATACCCAAACAGTAAGAAGGACTTCCTGGTGAAGTCCATGTTCGTCGTTCGCCCATCTCTACCCCTCGCCACTCTCCCTATTTTCATTAATCCCTTTCCCCTCATCTTGTTCTACAGTCGTTTATTGGATGTTATTTTATAAAGATTGTATACAAGCCCCCTAGGTGTGGAACTTTTATATACTGAATTTTATGAATTAAGCTCGACCAGAAAACATGTGTTCAATAAAATAAGTGAAGCTAAATAGACAAAAAAAAAGGACCGACCCCTTTAACAAGCAAAGAGTAGTCATTTTCTGATTAAACATTAATTTTAGATAAAAGTATAACCTTAAGTATCTAAATAAGTATATGCAAAACCTAAAAAGGCTGTACAGTAGTGCTTTACCAGATAAAACAGACAGTACTTAGCTGACCAGTGTATTCCCAGGTTCAGATGGTCATATTTCATGGACCATTAGTGTTAACAAGGTCAGCGTGTTTGACAGACTGGCACAGCCTTGTTGTCAATTTCTTCATACATTTCCATGAGGAATAAGAGAGAAACGTTACTATAGAGAGTTATTAGTAAGGAGCAGTAGCTGCAACTTCAAGAGTGAATACAAGTATTAACTAAAACATGTCCAGAGAGACAACATCCTTCACTCACCCAATGTCAGCGCCTCCGCAGGTTAAGGAGCAGATTGCACCTGGCAAGTTATTGTGTTCGAGCACTTGAGCGACAATTCTGTAACACAAACGTAATATTAATGTACTGCACATGACCGCAAAGTGCAGCTGGACTGATTGGCACAATTTCAGCCCGCAGTCAATATACTGGCCACAGTCTGGGCTGAATTACTGATTTGGCAAAGTACATGGAGTAAAATGGATTCAGACACTGGAGAAAGATGCAAATAAATAAATAATAAGAAAAAAAAAACCAAAAAACGCAAAGAACCCAATAGATGCAGACATGTTGCAGAAAGTCTGCAACTTCAAAAGTCACCAAATACTCATTGTGGGAATGTAGCCTTAAAGAGGATTCATCAGTTCTCCATAAAACAATTGTGGAGAATCTTTTCTTAGAAGTTTATTCCTGGGCATCACCACTTCCATTGGCAAAAAGGTGCATCTGTTTAATACTACCGCACTTTACTGGACACTGCCAGGAATACAACCAAAATTGTTAACAAATAGTATCAATGTATTCATAACATTTGTAGGAGAAATAGCAGAGGAACTGCCCAGCAAAGTTTTAAAGGAAAAAAAGTATTGGGATTTGGGATTTTTGGACAAAATATATACTAAAAACATCTCATGGGAATTGACAAATCCCCTTTAACCCCCAGAGCTTTTATCGGTTTTGCATTTTTCGTTTTTCACTCCCCTCCTTTCCAGAGCCATAACTTTATTTTTCCATCAATTTGGCCATGTGAGGGCTTATTTTTCGGGATGAGTTGTACTTTTGAGCGACATCATTGGTTTTACCTTGTCATGTACTAGAAAACGGGAAAAAAATTCCAAGTGCGGTGAAACTGCAAAAAAAGCGCAATCCCACACTTTTTTTTTTGGTTTGGCTTTATTACTAGGTTCACTAAATGCTAAAACTGACCTGCCATTATGATTCTCCAGGTCATTACGAGTTCATTGACACCAAATATGTCTAGGTTCTTTTTAATGTGGTAAAAAAAAAATTGCGGCATTTTCCGATACCCGTAGCGTCTCCATTTTTCATGATCTGGGGTTGGGTGAGGGCTTATTTTTTGCGTGTCGAGCTGATGTTTTTAATTATACCATTTTGGTGCAGATACGAATCTTCTGATTGCCCGTTATTACTTTTTAATAAAATGCCGCAGCGACAAAAAAAAAAAAAGAAAAGTTTTGGCGTTTTGACTCTCACTACGCCGTTTAGCAATCAGGTTATTTATTTTTTTATTTTTTATTGATTGAGCGATTCTGAACGCAGCGATACTAAATATGTGCATGTTTGATTTTTTTTTTTTTTAATGGGGCGAAAGGGGGGTGATTTGAACATACATACATATTTAAAAAAAAAAAAAAGTATATTTTTAAAAATTACTTTTGGCATGCTTCAATAGTCTCCATGGGAGACTAGAAGCTGCCACAACCCGATCGCCTCTGCTGCATAGAGGTGATGATCAGATTGCCTCTATATACAGTGGGGCAAAAAAGTATTTAGTCATTCAGCAAAAGTGCAAGTTCCACCACTTAAAAAGATGAGAGGCGTCTGTAATTTACATCATAGGTAGACCTCAACTATGGGAGACAAACTGAGAAAAAAAAATCCAGAAAATCACATTGTCTGTTTTTTTTAATCATTTTATTTGCATATTATGGTGGAAAATAAGTATTTGGTCAGAAACAAAATTTCATCTCAATACTTTGTAATATATCCTTTGTTGGCAATGACAGAGGTCAAACGTTTTCTGTAAGTCTTCACAAGGTTGCCACACACTGTTGTTGGTATGTTGGCCCATTCCTCCATGCAGATCTCCTCTAGAGCAGTGATGTTTTTGGCTTTTCGCTTGGCAACACGGACTTTCAACTCCCTCCAAAGGTTTTCTATAGGGTTGAGATCTGGAGACTGGCTAGGCCACTCCAGGACCTTGAAATGCTTCTTACGAAGCCACTCCTTCGTTGCCCTGGCGGTGTGCTTTGGATCATTGTCATGTTGAAAGACCCAGCCACGTTTCATCTTCAATGCCCTTGCTGATGGAAGGAGGTTTGCCCTCAAAATCTCACGATACATGGCCCCATTCATTCTTTCATGTACCCGGATCAGTCGTCCTGGCCCCTTTGCAGAGAAACAGCCCCAAAGCATGATGTTTCCACCACCATGCTTTACAGTAGGTATGGTGTTTGATGGATGCAACTCAGTATTCTTTTTCCTCCAAACACGACAAGTTGTGTTTCTACCAAACAGTTCCAGTTTGGTTTCATCAGACCATAGGACATTCTCCCAAAACTCCTCTGGATCATCCAAATGCTCTCTAGCAAACTTCAGACGGGCCCGGACATGTACTGGCTTAAGCAGTGGGACACGTCTGGCACTGCAGGATCTGAGTCCATGGTGGCGTAGTGTGTTACTTATGGTAGGCCTTGTTACATTGGTCCCAGCTCTCTGCAGTTCATTCACTAGGTCCCCCCGGGTGGTTCTGGGATTTTTGCTCACCGTTCTTGTGATCATTCTGACCCCACTGGGTGGGATTTTGCGTGGAGCCCCAGATCGAGGGAGATTATCAGTGGTCTTGAATGTCTTCCATTTTCTAATTATTGCTCCCACTGTTGATTTCTTCACTCCAAGCTGGTTGGCTATTGCAGATTCAGTCTTCCCAGCCTGGTGCAGGGCTACAATTTTGTTTCTGGTGTCCTTTGACAGCTCTTTGGTCTTCACCATAGTGGAGTTTGGAGTCAGACTGTTTGAGGGTGTGCACAGGTGTCTTTTTATACTGATAACAAGTTTAAACAGGTGCCATTACTACAGGTAATGAGTGGAGGAAAGAGGAGACTCTTAAAGAAGAAGTTACAGGTCTGTGAGAGCCAGAAATCTTGATTGTTTGTTTCTGACCAAATACTTATTTTCCACCATAATATGCAAATAAAATGTTAAAAAAACAGACAATGTGATTTTCTGGATTTTTTTTTCTCAGTTTATCTCCCATAGTTGAGGTCTAACTATGATGTAAATTACAGACGCCTCTCATCTTTTTAAGTGGTGGAACTTGCACTATTGCTGAATGACTAAATACTTTTTTGCCCCACTGTAGCAGAATTACTCACTTGCTATCAGTGCCAACCACTGGGTGGCGCTCACAGCAAGCAGGCACTGACAACCATAGAGGTCTCCAGGAGACCTCCAGTTGTCATGCCAACACACCCATGACCCATGATCATGTCACGCAGGAAACCGGTGGGTGGATTTCCAGCGCTATTGCCGGAAGCGCTTGTTAAATGCCGCTGTCAGCATTTGATAGCCATGGGTGGATCACGATTCCACCCGCGGCTATTGCGGGCATATGTCAGCTGTTCAAAACCTGGAAAGGTGTGGGGTCACCTCCGAAGCCCACTTCAAAGGGAGGGAGTCCGGCATCAGCGTACTATTACGCCAGATGTCGGAAAGGGGTTAAAGGTCATTAGGAGATGCGAATACTTAAAATGGGTTTTTCACAAAAAAAGTAATTTAAATCAATAGATCTTGGAATATTAATAATAATTTCCACAATTGGATGTGTTTAAAATAATGTTCCTGTGCTGAGATAATCTTATAAATGTGCCCCTGCTCTGAACTGTGTAATGGCGGGGTCTGACCGTACAGGAACATGGTCTGGTCATACCACAGCTCCTGGGCGGAGGGAGAAAAAAGAGTATACAGACATTACAGCACAGGATCACTGAGGGTTTCCCCCTTTAGAGGTAAAATGTTTTTGTGTGTGTTTTTTTTTTTTTTCGTTTTTTTTTTTTTAACCAGCAGGAAATGCTTTGTCTCAAAAAGAATCAGATGTGAGCCCCTGCTGTAATGTCTGCATACTCTTGCTTCCTCCCCTGCCCAGGAGCTGTGGTACGATCAGACTGTACTGTACGGTTAGACACAGCCATTACACAGTAGGGACATTTATAATATTCTCTCACCTCAGGACTTTTTTTTTTTTTTTTAAAGCACATCCAACTGTGGAACTTATTATTCCAAGATACAGGGATCAAAAACAACTTTAAAATGAGCTGTAACCACCCCCCCCCCCCCCCCACCAAAAAAAACAAAAAAACAAAAAAACCACACACACACACACACACACGACAACCTTACTTGGTCACTGCCACGCTAGTCAGAGATGTGGTAGGAGCGCCCTTCCTAATTGAACCAAACAAAAAAATAGTTTAAATCAAAACAGTAAAGGCAAACATCTAATAAAAAGCATGAAAAAAAATTACATCTAGCGCAAAGAAAAAAAATATACATAATATAATATATATATATGTATTAATATATATATATATATATATATATATATATATATATATATATATATATATATATATATATATATATATATATATATATATATATATACACACACACGTGGGATGCCATTCAGCGGTCATAGTGAACCAACAGTAGGCGAAGACTTAAAGGAGCTGTCTAGTTGACAAGTCCGCAGTTACTGTGTGTGACTACAGACTTACGAATACCCCCTACCCCAGCACACTGTGCACTGCGAGGAGTAGCCGATTTCTGAGACTGAACTGGTGGGAACGTACGAGTTGTACATACTCCCAGCCAGAGCCCAGCTAGTGAACGAGGCCATGCTCCTGACACTTGCACAGAACTCTATAGAAGTGTATGGAGCGAGGCCGGACAACCACTTTAATGTACTTTAAGCTGGTGAACTAGAAGCTCTGCTCCACATTAATATTGGCATTTCATACAACAGTCTGGTCCGTTTCCTCTAGCCTAGGCCATTAAAAAAAAACAAACAAAAAAAAAACACAGACCAGCTGGATTGGAGTTATATGTTAGAGAGTTTAGGAGAAAGGAACTGATACTGTATCCCATACTGAATCGTATTTCCGATTGTTATCCCACAACAGTAACATTACTGGACATGTGAACAGAGCCCGAGCAAGCACTTGTATTTCTGCAACAATCACTGGACGCCATGTAGTCTTTTCTTACCATAGACAAACGTCTCCACAGATCAGAGCCAGAGCGTTGTTCCAGCCGTATACAGCAACGGGGAAATTGAAGGCAGTGATAATTCCCACCAGTCCTACAGGATTCCACTGTTCTATCAGCGCATGCCCAGGCCCTAAATTAAAATATAAAAAAGGCTATTAGTGCATAGAAACAAGCAGTTGTAGAACATGACTTTAATTAGATATCACTAGTCTGTAGCTCTCCCCTTTTAAAACACTGCTCAAAAACAATAAAGGGAACACAAACACCACATCCTATACATCACTGAATTAAATATTCCAGTTACAAATCTTTATTCATTACATAGCAGAATGCGTTGAGAACAATAAAACATAAAAATTATCACTGTAAATCAAAATTAATATACCATGGAGGTCCGGATTTGGAATGATACTCAAAATCAAAGTGGAAAATGAAGTTACAGGCTGATCTAACTTCAGTGGAAATGCCTCAAGACAAGGAAATGATGCTCAGTAGTGTGTGGCCTCCATGAGCCTGTATGACCTCCCTACAATGCCTGGGCATGCTCCTGATGAGGCGAAGGATGGTCTCCTGAGGGATCTCCTCACAGACCTGAATTAAAGTATCAGTCAATTCCTGGACAGTCTGGTGCAATGTGACGTTGGTGGATGGAATAAGACACTATGTCAGGTCTTGGAAATGGGCAGATCAGTCTATAGCATCAATGCCTTCATCATGAAGGAACTGCTGACACTTCAGCTACATGAGGCCTAGTATTGTCATACATCAGAAGGAACCCAGTGCACCTGCATGGTCTGTCAATGGGTCTGAGGATCTCATCCCAGTATCTAATGGTAGTCCGGATACCTCTTGCTAGCACATGGAGGGTTGTGCGGCACTCTAAAGAAATGCCTCACCACACCAGTTGCAGGCAGAGCGTTCTCCACAGTGTCTCCAGAAGGTCACATGTGCTCAGTGTGAACCTACACTGATCCGTGAAGAGCATAGGGTGCAAATGTCGAGTCTGCCAATCTTGGTGTCCTCTGGCAAATACCAATCACCCTGCATAGTGTTGGGCTGTAAAAACAATACCCACTTGTGGACGCTGTGCCCTCATACCGCTCTCATGGAGTCTTTTTCTGACAGTTTGAGCAGACAAGGATGCTGCTCCATGCTCTGGACACTGTGCTGACAGACATAGCGACCCTTCTTGCCACAGCTCGCATTGATGTGCCATCATGGATGAGCGACACTACCTGAACAACTTCTATGGGTTGTAGACACGTGCTAGTGTACTTCTAGGGGTGAGAGAAATGATAAAAATGCTACAGTGATCAAAACAACAACCAAAAAGGATGAGCACAGCAGCATGGTCTGTGGTCACCACCTGCAGAACCACTCCTTGATAGGGGTTGTCTTGCTAATTGCCTATAATTTCTACCTGTTGTCTGTTCCATTTGAACAGCAGCAGGCGAAATTGATTTTCAATCAATGTTGCTTCATAACTGGACAGGTTGATTTCACAGAAGTGTGATTGACTTAGAGTTACATTGTGTTTAAGTGTTCCCTTTATTTGAGCAGTATATGTAACCCCTTAGTGACAGAGCCAATTTTGGCCTCAACGACCTGGCCAAATTTTTTAAATCTGACCAGTGTCCCTTTATGATGTAATAACTTTGGAACGCATCAACAGATCCCATCGAATCGGAGATTGTTCTTCATGTTAGTTCTAAATTTAGGTTGGTATGTTTGGGGTTTATTCGTGAAAATATCCGAATTTTGGGAACATTTTAAAGAATTTACAATTTTCAAACTTTGAATTTGTATACCCTGTAATCAGTGTGTCTGCTAAACAAAATTAAACAACATTTCCCATATGTCTACTTTACTTCTGCAACATTTTTTAAATGTCATTTTAAATTTTTACAAAACCTTCAAGAAGCAAAATAAGCAAAAACCCTGCTGTAACTAAATACCGTATATACTAGAGTATAAGCCGAGATTTTCAGCCAACTTTTTTGGGCTGAAAGTGCCCCTCTTGGCTTATACTCGAGTCGTTGTCCCAGGGGATAGACGGGGGGGGGGGGGGGGGGGGGGAGCGGCGGCTGTCACATACTCACCTGCTCCTGGCACGGTCCCTGCATGTCCGATGGTCTCCGGGCAGCTCTTCCTGTGTTCAGCGGTCACGTGGTACTGCTGAACATAGGAAGATGCCGCCAGCTCCCAGAGACCATCTGACAGTGAGACGCTGCCAGGGACCGCGCCGGGAGCAGGCGAGTATGACGGGGGAGGTGAGCATTGTGCGATGTTCACCTCTCCCCGTTCCACGCCGCTGTCTTCCGTCCTCTGGCTGTGACTGTTCAGGTCACGATGACGTAGTTAGTGTGCGCGCCGCCCTCTGCTTGAACAGTCACTGCGGAGGAGGGAAGACAGAGTGGTGCCCAGTGGTGGAACGGGGAGAGGTGAATATCCAAGTGTTGGGGGGGCCTGAGAGAGGAGAGTATGTGATTTTTTTTTTTATTTTAGTGTACTTTCACACTAGCATCGTACGACGCACGTCGCAATGCGTCATTTTGGAGAAAAAAAAATCTCATCCTGCAAAGTTGCCTGCAGGATGCGTTTTTTCTCCACTTGCATTAGCGACGCATTGCGACGGATTGCCACACATTGCATCCGTCGTGCGACGGATGCGTCGTGTTGTAGAGGACCGTCGGCACAAAAAACGTTACATGAAACTTTTTGTGTGCGTCGTGTCCGCCATTTCTGACAGCGCATGAGCGGTAGTAACTCCGCCCCCTCCTCCCCAGACTTCACAATGGGGCAGCGGATGCGTTGTAAAACTGCATCCGCTGCCCCCATTGTGTTTTTTTTATTTTCACAGTATGCCTCGGTACGTCGCATTGCGACGTGCATCGTACGACGCTAGTGTGAAAGTAGCCTTAATCACAGCAAAGCATATGGGGCAAAATGTATGGAGCATCTTATGGGGCCATCAACCTTTATGCAGCATTGTATGGGGCAAATATTTCTATGGAGCATCTTATGGGGCGTATTTTGTATGGAACATCTTATGGGGCCCATCATGAACTGTGTGGAGCATTATATGGGGCTCCTGATTCAATATGGATATTCAAAAACACTTAACCTACTGATGTCTCAATTAATTTTACCCCCTAATTTTGCCACAAATACCTGGGAAAACTTATTGACTCAAGTATAAGCCTAGGGTGGGAAATGCAGCAGCTACTGTTAATTTCAAAAATTAAAATAGATACCAATAAAAGTAAAATTAATTGAGATATCAGTAGGTTAAAGGTTTTTGAATATCCATATTGAATCAGAAGCCCCATAAGATGCTCCATACAAAATACGCCCCATATAATGCTCCACATCTTGCTGGATAAATACTTTTTTTTTTGTGAGGGATCGGCTCTGTGGTAGACACTGATTCACACATAGGACTTAGTTCAGTGATTCAAGACAAACAAGCGGTTTATTAAAAGTTCATAAACCATCAGTTAACAAAAAATAAAGCAGCCTCCTTCCAGGTAAACAAAAGGATACAGTGGGAAAAAAAAAAAAAAAAAAGTATTTAGTCAGCCACCAATTGTGCAAGTTCTCCCACTTAAAAAGATGAGAGAGGCCTGTAATTGACATCATAGGTAGACCACAACTATGAGAGTCAAAATGAGAAAACAAATCCAGAAAATCATTGTCTGATTTGGCAAGATTATTTAGCAAATTATGGTGGAAAATAAGTATTTGGTCATTAACAAAAGTTCATCTCAATATTTTGTTATATATCATTTGTTGGCAATGACAGAGGTCAAATGTTTTCTGTTAGGCTATGTGCACACGCTGCAGATTCGTGTGCGGATTTTTCCACACAGATTTTGAAAAATCCGCAGGTAAAAACGCACTGCGTTATACCTGCGGATTACCCGCGGTTTTACACCTGCGGACTCCTATTGAGGAGCAGGTGTAAAACGCTGCGGAATCCGCACAAAGAATTGACATGCTGCGGAAAATATAACGCAGCGTTTCCGCGCCATGGGCACAGTGGCTTTGGTTTTCCATAGGTTTACATGGTACTGTAAACCTGATGGAAAACTGTTGCCAAGCCGCAGCGGCCAATCCACTGCGGATCTGCAGGTAAAGCCGCAAAGAGTGCACATACCCTAAGTCTTCACAAGGTTGGCACACAGTGTTGGTGGTATTCCTCCATGCAGATCTCCTCTAGAGCAGTGATGTTTGGGCCTGTCACTGGGCAACACGGACTTTCAACTCCCGCCAAAGGTTTTCTATGGGGTTGAGATCTGGAGACTGGCTAGGCCACTCCAGGACCTTCTTATGCTTCTTACGAAGCCACTCCTTCATTACCCTGGCAGTGTGCTTGGGATCATTATCATGCTGAAAGACCCATCCACGTTTCATCTTCAATGCCCTTGCTGATGGAAGGAGGTTTGCACTCAAAATCTCATGATACATGACCCCATTCATTCTTTCATGTACACGGATCAGTCGTCCTGGTCCCCTTGCAGAGGAACAGCCCCAAAGCATGATGTTGCCACCCCCATGCTTCACAGTAGGTATGGTGTTCTTTGGATGCAACTCAAGCATTCTGTCTCCTCCAAACATGACGAGTTTTGTTTCTATTAAACAGTTCTACTTTGGTTTTTAGGTGACCAACTACTTATTTTCCACCATAATTTGCAAAATAATTATTGCCAAATCAGACAAGGTGATTTTCTGGATTGGTTCTCTCAATTTTGACTCTCATAGTTGTGGTCTACCTATGATGTTAATTACAGGTCTCCCTCATCTTTGTAAGTGGGAGAACTTGCACAATTTGTGGCTGACAAAATACTTTTTCCCCCACTGTATAATGGAACAAAAGGAAAATAACCAGTCCATATAACACAAGGGCTCAGACGTTTAAATGTGTGCCTTTTGCATTAAGACTCAAGCAGGGTCAAAGCAGCACATAAGGTTTCCTCACCTTGCTAAACCCACAGACAAAGTGAGACAGCTCCAATTGCGTTAAATCAGACAATCCAAAACCTGGACTGCAGGTAAGTGAGCAGCCCATCCTACCCAGCTCTTTCAGCTGCTTATAAAACCTGGACCCATAGTCCGGGCTAATAAAAACACCTCTCTGCACTATATAAGCCAGAGCCTGCGTCTCCGGGTCCTACATCACCAAGGCATGGCACCTCAGGGACACATACCTCCCATCCACCTTACAATATGTACACTTGCCTCCAAGACGACACTCTCAGCCCTGGGCCTCTCACTGGGTCTCATGACAAAGTCATGTGGCCACTGATCTGCTGCAATGCCAGGTGAACACTTTTTGTCTGGTAAACAAAATTATTATTTTTTTTTTGTTAATTCATCTTGCAACTTGAGCCATTTGATAAAGGGACATGTCCAGTAGTGAATTACTTCAAGTAAAGCAAATTTTCCAGCTATAATGTGGCAGTTATGAAGTGCACGTCAGCCCTACCATAGTGCTTTCCACACTTCTGCCATATAGGACATGAAAAGTATAGGGCACCAAACAATACCAGGGTATATCCCCATGCAGGAAGCTGTTTGGCAACACAAAGTCTTCATGTGCAACCATACAGTGCTCCACATTATATATATTTTGATATATTGCCCCTTAGAAGCACTTACTTTCAGATGGTAAAATAGGTCCACCAATAATACGGGACAGGCCGACAGCATAGTCACATATATCAACGTATTCTTGGACTTCACCAATACCTTCCACCAAAATCTTCCCCATTTCCAAGGATTCCTGAAAAAAATATTTGCCTACATGAAAAATAGCAGATAACAATAGTCAGACACCAGAATAGATTTTTTAAATTGTTTTAGGGACTAAAATTCGAACACCTTCAAGTTTGTTACAGGCTGAAGAAGGTGTTGCATCTATGTGGATTAGACACCAGAAGCAAAAGGCGGTCAAGTCTACAGAGTGGTGCCTAGCAAAAAATATAGGTGACACTGCATTCACCACAGCACCCTTGGTCAGCTAATGGGCTGGGATGTCAGAGCTGATATTTTTAGTTCATCTAAAAGATAGGTCATCAATATTATAGTGCCAAAACTCCATTAAAGATATACAGTATTACAGACAATTAAAATATCATCCACCTATACCTAATTTGAGAGAGGTGTGCCCAAATCATACTGAAGCTAAATGGAGAACCATAATACAAGCAACTACAGGTTCAAATCCAGTATAAATGCAATAGTGCAGCGTTCCTGACACAGATTAGGTCATAATTAGTATCACATGAAGGCCATAGGCAGAATCATCATGCAACTGCTTTTCTAGTGACAGCCAGGCATACAAGTTGGCCCTGATACAACCTCTAGTCTGAAATTTTCACTATTAGGATACATGGGGAGTCTGTACAACCCCATAACCAAGAATTTTCCTCCATGTCAAGTCATTCCTATATGCACTGTAGACAATTTCTGTACCAAATGTCCTAACACTTTGATCTTCTTCCGCAGAGCATCGCCAATTTGGCGTACTATTTCCCCACGCTTTGGAGCAGGAACCTAGGGAAAATAGAATAAAATCTATTATTACATTAGTTAGTATTATTGGAAAAAAAGAAAAACGTAGAAAGAAGCTAAAACACTAATATTTCACAAGCATCAGTACATTTTAGATTGTTAAGAAACTTTTACTTGGGGCCTCTAGGCAATCAGTTGGGTCAGGAATTATAGTCATAATAAGAGTGTAAAAAACGCGCTGATATTAGACTAGCATGAAACCGTCAGTAAATTATAGATTAATTTAATACATAAACGGCAATTAACGTATTCAGAAATGCGAGGTTTGGCTTGCTTTAAATGCAGAGCTGGACAGTATTTTGCATTTATTTAAGCCACAGCCAATAATAAAAACATGTAGGCCAGCGATAAACACGTCCTATCCCAACTCACGATTTCATATGGTGTCACTTTGTAAAATACTGCAACTATGACAAAGTCACAAATGTTTTCAAATATATTCGATTTTCTGCTGCTGGTCGCAAAACACGTGCCAAAGACTTTAGCGCAAGTTGATTGTAACTGGTCTCCAGCTTGTCCGCTATAACTACTCGCAGGAAAGTTATTCCCCCCCCCCCCCCCAAAAAAAAAAAAAAAACACCCACAAAGGTTATAAATTTGATAGGCTAACAACTTGCGGATTGCTTTGGCATAGGCCAACTCAGAGATCTGGTCTCTGGAATGGAAAGAAAGTGAGCATGTGCAAAGCACCATTCTTGGGGTTCCAGAGCCCAGATCTTAGCTTCAGGCCGGGGTCACACTTGCGAGTGTGATGTGACCGGAGAGTTCAGCTGCACAGAAATACATGGAGCCGGTACGCTCCGGTCCGAGTGCCAGGTATTGATGCGAGTTTCTCGCATTACACTCGCAAGTGTGACCCCGGCCTCACTGAGGGATTTAGCATTTGGTCTCCAAGTAATCATCAAGTTCTATCCTTCCCATTTGATAGGGGATAAAACATTGTTCCCCAAAAACACAAATTGGCTTCAGAGCTGAAGTAGCCTTGCCATTTCAATATCTACACAGAGATTATTCTGGTAATTAACAGTTTGGGAAGTGCAGACATATAAATCAACGCTCGATTCTGAAACTAAGGCCACGTGCTGAGTATTTTGGTCAGTATTTTATATCCATATTTGTAATCCAAAACCGGGAGAGGCACAATCTGAGAAAAAGTCAAATAGAAACACGTCACCACTTCTGTATTAATCACCCACTCCTGGTTTTGGCTTATAAATCCCGAAGTTATATACTAACAAAATACTGAAGGTGAGAACGTGGCCCAACTGTCCCACAGATATACAGAAGCTAGTCAAGGATTACACTGTATTCGGAACAGAATAATTCATGGGTGAAAAATAAAAAAAAAAGAAAAAGAAATAGAAACAGTGACAATTCAACAAACTTTCACCAGATTTCTAGTGAAAAATGCTTTAAAAAGTTGCAGCTTTTCTGCACAATGCAAGGTTGGGCATAAGTAAATTGTGACTTCTGGAGTTTTCTGGCCATTCAAAATAGGCAGAGCTGTGGTAGGACGGCCCCGCTAAACAAATTCATGACAAGAAACAGCGTTCGCTACGCGGCTGGAGTAAGCCTTGTGGTGAGGCGCACACAGACGCATGTACCACTACACACCGGGCCTGATACACTAAGTGGCATGTGCCTCTTAATGCATCAGGAACGCCGGCTCCAAAACACCCCCCATCAAGACCAGCAAGAGAATCACCGGTCTTGATAAATCGCCCCTATATTTTCACATACTGAAAAAATTTATCTCTGGTGGAGCCTCCTAATAAAGGCTTTAACGCTGATAGGGGTCTCTCTTACAATGGTTTCCAACAAGCAGAGCTTCTTTTTGCTACTCACGTCTGCCCAAATCTTCCAAGCGTCTTTTGCTTTTGTGACCGTTTCATTATATTCCTCAAGAGTGGCCTGAAATAATAAAGTATACAATAGCTATAACTTAGGATGACTTCGAACTAAAATGCAACTATTGGTAAAGGTGGTCAACTAAGGGCAAGTCCTATGCACCTATGCCTGTCCAACGACAAAGAAAAAGGGACTAGAAAGGAGACATGATTTATTAAGCCAGATATTTACTATAATGCACACAAGAAACAAATACATTATTGTTTATGGTTGCACGTAAGCATACATTTCAATTTGCGGCACACGGACAGACAAAGATAAGAAACTCAAGAGCTGTATACCTTTTTCCACTGATGTGGTTAAAAATGAATTTGTCAGCACAATCAACTAAGCCGTCTATATGGGCATGCAGGTCATAGGAAGCTGAATAAAATTATATCTCGATATCTACGATTTAACGTATTATTTCAGATAAATCAATGTTGTTCATGTAAATGAGCTGTTCAGCACTATGGGCCAAACATTGGCCTGCATGAGAATCTGCCTCCAGTGTTTTGTTTTTTTTGTTTATAAAAGGAACAATACCAGTGTGAGACATGTAACGACTGACAGTCTGCTCTCAATCGAACACAGATCTACTGTGAGATCTGAGCCAAAACACAGCACAGCAGAAATGAAGTTTGCCTCACTACAAAACATTTGTAGCTGCAGTCACCTCCTAGTGCTTCAGCTTCTATCTCACAGGCAGCCAGTGTGGGGGAAGGGCAGTACAGCAGAGCTGACAGCTGTGTGAGAAGACAACTGAAAATGTGCTGGTCTTGTTTGCAATGAGACAAGGTTCAACTCTGCCTTACTGTTTTGGTTATAATCAGGGAGAACTCTGCAGCAGAGCTGATAGCACTATGAGAGGACAAGTGCTGCTGCTGCAAGTGGTTGTAATCAGGCAAAGCTTACTTCTGCTGTACTGCGCCAGTTCTGATCTCACGGCAGAGCTGTGTGTGATTATGAGAGCAAAGGGTCAGTCATTACACTGGAAATACCCCTTTTCATTTACAATGAGTTATGGGAGGCAGATTGTCAGGGAGATCAGTTTCCGGACCACAGATCTTAGCTCATTTACATATAAAATAAATGTGGATCTCTCTGGAATAAGACATCAGATTGAATAAAATAATATTTTGATCTCTGCAATTTCCTATGACCTACATGTCCATATAGACAGATTAAGAGGGTTGATCTTATTGATAGATTCCCTTTAAGAATGGTTTATGAAATGTCATTGTAAGAAAGATTGCATTATCATCAACTCAGATAGTAAAAGGGGTCTGTAAAGAAGCTACTGAAGCATAACTGTCTCTAACAAGGTCTTAGGACTAGTTTTAAACTTCAAAAAAGATGTAAAAAAAAATAAATGCAAAACTGTGTGGGCAAATTGCACTGAACACATTACAGGTACAGTATGTCACTTTGCAAGTGAAAAAAAAAAAAGTTGGTCTACAGTCCCCTGTATACATTAGGCTAATGTTGGCCAATCTCTCCGATGTCGATAGGGCTCTGCCGACATTATTGCATTGCGTATGGTGACGCCTGCCAACTTATTGATGGGAAAGAGGTCAATCGGGCACGTTACCCAGCGGAAATAAGCCACCACTAGACATGTCTGGCAATGGCTTTTTCATAGAGAACATAGAAGTGATCGGCCCGAGCTAGCACTCCTGTGTATGAGAGACGGCCAAGTTGGCTGCTGGCCAAAGCAGAGTTTGTCCAGCAGCCATCTAATGTGCAACCTATAAGAGAATAGGAGGAAGCAAAGTCCAGAGAGCTTTTGTTTAGAAAAATATCAAGTTTATTACAGAAAAGGGGGTTACAAAAGCAATAATAAAAAGGAAGGTAAAGAAAAAAAAAAATATGGAGCAGTAAATGGTGATGGCACAGGATGTCACAATGCTGCAATTCCACAATTAAGTAAAGGGTACAGGCTAGAGTTAAGGCCTATATATGCATGTACAACACATGCAAAACCTGTAGTGTCCACAGAGCAATGATATCTACAGCAAGGTAACAGATCTCACAACTGTCGGGCAGACTACACGTTCATCAACTAATCTCCAATGTAAAGTAACTAAAAGTTTGCAGGTACAAAACAGTCAATCTTGTGTAAAAATAAGAAAAAGGAAAGCCACATGCAAAAGTAGGATAGAGGAGAATAGATGCATCATAAAAAGGTCATCTTACCCATAGTAACCCATGTGAAAGTGTGCAAAAACTGGAAGACGCGTGGGCTTCCACGGGGGGGGGGGGGGGGGGGCACTTAATATAATGTAATGTGTATGACCATCATAGGATTTTAAAAGGAACTTGTCACATCCAGAAACACTACTTACCTACAGATTAACCCTAAATCTACAAGTAAATAGTACTAAAATGCTACCTGGCCACTGTACTGTAAGCCATTGTAAGAAAATGCTGCTTGCCTCCATTCATTAGGGTTGTGCAGAGAGCAGTTACAGTCACTATACAGAGAGCGGGCTGTAATCACTCCATTACACAGCGACTGACAGCCTGCTGTGCACACACGCTGTATAACAGTCACTCACTGAATGGAGGAGGAATTACAGCGAGATCACTGTATGGTGAACAGTCAGTAACAGCTCCGTGCACCACCCAGATGCCTGGAAGCGAGTGGCAGCAGGAACAATAAGCGGCTGCAGCAGTGAGCTGACTACACAGGATTCAAATGTCACTTACCTTCAGATTACCACTAGATCTACAATGTTTCTGGATGGGACAGATTCCCTTAACGGGGCATTTCAGTCTACATAAACCATTATTATTCACTGGCCAAAATTGTTAGATCAGTGCGAGTACCAGTGCTGGTATGAGTAACTGTGTCCTTTTTCCTCCTCTTTTGCACAAGGCCACAATCCGGAGAATTAGGTGGTACGTGCACCCTGAGGGTAAATGGTGGAGGTACGAGCACACAGTGGATAGGTGATCATTAGTGATGAGCGAATATACTCGTTACTCGAGATTTCTCGAGCACGCTCGGGGGTCCTCAGAGTATTTTTTAGTGCTCGGAGATTCAGTTTTCAGCGCCGCAGCTGAATGATTTACAGCTATTAACCAGCTTGATTACATGTGGGGATTCCCTAGCAGCCAGGCAACCCCCACATGTACTTATGCTGGCTAATAGCTGTAAATCATTCAGCTGCGGAGTTGAAAACTGAATCTCCGAGCACTAAAAAATACTTGGTGGACCCCCGAGCGTGCTCGAGAAATCAGTATATTCGCTCATCACTAGTGATCACCTATGCAGACAGGATTACTCCTGAAATACTGCTATTAACAGTATACATGTTAATTGTAAGAATTATATTACTGAACTGTATATTTTCCTTAAGGGTCTTTTTTATGCTAATGGGGTCATCATTAAGCACACCCACCACCAATATATAGTACGGATGGACTCGCCACACAAAGCGGTATACAAAATGTACAGCATTACCAACCCATAAACACTGATGAAGACCACTTCATCTACATTACCTGTCTAACTCTGGCAATTGGCAAATTGCTTGCAGGACAATAGGATGTCACAACCTGGAACAAACATGGAAAAAAAAAAATTATTAAAATTATGTAGAGAACAATCTACATACATAATTGCCTAAGGGGTACTTCCATCTGTTTCTAACTTCCGTCTGTCGCGGAAATCCCAGGTCGCTGATTGGTCGCAGCCCCTTGGCCGCGACCATTCAGCCACAGGCACAGTCCGGCCGCGAATTGGCCCCTCCCTACTCCCCTCCAGTCAGCGGCCACACAGGGTTTTAGCACTCCGTTAACGCTGCTATTAACCCTGTGTGATCAACTTTTTACTATTGATGCTGCCTATGCAGCATCAATAGTAAAAACAATGTTAGAAATAATTAAAAAAATACAAAATTATATTCTCACCTTCCAGCGCCTTTCCCGCTCCTTGCGACGCTCCGGTCCCAAGAATGCATTGCAGCAATGACTCGAGATCACGTAGCGGTCTCGCAAGACCGCTACATGATCACAGGTTATTGCCGAAAGGCATTACTGGGAATGGAGCGTCGCAAGGAGCATCGCTAAATGCCTGGGCTGGATCCGGGGGCCGCCGGAAGGTGAGTATATAACTATTTTTTATTTTAATTGTTTTTTTTTTTAACAGGGATATGGTGCCCACACTACTATATACTATGTGAGCTGTGCTATACACTACTATACATATTCTAGAATACCCGATGCGTTAGAATCGAGCCACCATCTAGTACAGGCATAAAATTCTATTATTATTATCCATATTGGAGAACAATGTATAGTATGAAGATCCCTCAGTTACCATAACATGGGCCATGTAGGAATTTGCTCAGGAAAAACTCAAAACGTTCACCATTATTAATTCTGGTACAAAATACGGTACTGTGGGTACAAATAAGTGTTGGTTCCACAGACCAGGCGCATATGGCTGACAATGATATCCAATGAGTGCACGGTGACTAATTACAATCAACAGCCCCGTCAGCGGGGAAATCGCACTCTGCTACGCAAGTCAATGAGTCCCTGGAAACCATCAGCCTGTTTTCGGATGATATCTGTGCAAAGTCTCCATCTTTGCCTCCCAGTGTGCTCAGATTCTCACTGTGTTTGATCAGTCATTGAAACAATTAAAATTGGCCGAATCTCACGGATGAGAGAATCTACCGCCATTGGCACCTGTCCTAAGACCTCATTCGTTTGAAACGTACGAATGCTATCCGGGGTTTTCCACATTCACACTTTTACCCCATCACGACCTCCTGGTTGGGAAGGACTTCACGACCTTGGACATATGGATATGTCCTGGTGATTTTCAACGCACAGGAGCTGTGCACACACACACACACACAGTCGCTGCTTGGTGTTCAGCGAATCTGACAGCTGACACTCGGCACTCACTGCCAGGACTGTGCCTGCACCACTCATGGCATTTTAACCCCCTAAATGCTGCAATTTGGAAGGCAGAGAGAGGGAGGGGGCACCCCCTCTCTCCTCCGATCAGCACCCCGTGTGACAATCATGAGGGGCAGATCGTGCTATGGTGACCTGGTCACCAGGGCTAAAAAGCTTGAACAGAGCATGGTTTAAGTAGCATGTATCAGCGCAGGTCTGTCCGCAGTTATAAAGCATAGCAATGCCCCTGCATTCATTCATGTGAAAGCACTTGCAAGGTTAATAACAGTCTTGACTGCGGTCTGGAGCACCTTAAGGGGTGCAGTTTTTATAACGGTGTCACTTTTGGGTCGTATAAGCCCCTCTAAAGTCACTTAAAATGTGAGGTGGTCCCTAAAAAAAATAAAATAAAATTTATGGTTTTGTAAATTTTGTTGGTAAAATGAGAAATCAAAAGGTCCACGGATACATTTCAAAGATTAACCTAGGAAACGTTTTCTGATCATGTACATTTGTTAATGAAGCACGCCCATGAATATTCTCCCTGCAGCCGGCCTACACTGGGAGGTGGCGACTGATCTGTGACTTCTGGTCAGTCAGACAAGTCACCCAGACACCCACCGCAGGCAAAAACCTTCCGAAAAACACTCCTGAAGTGACAAAATAGGATTCAGGTACAATAAAATGCCAAAGTGCATTTTGCCTGAAAAAGCTGGCATATTTGCCTGAGATTAAGGGTATGACTCCACGGTACGGATGGGCGGCGGTATCGCCGCAGCTCGGCGCTAAGCCCCGCCCCCTTAATGGGACGCGATCATGCCGGATGTGTTAACTCTTCACATCCGGGATGATCGCTCTGTCCCATAGGGCCCTGTGATATGCCCGCAAGGTGTACGGGCATGCTGCGATCTGAAAAGACACGCAGCATGTCCGTAGTCGCAGGGTCTGCCGCGTGCGGGTTTCCACGCATAGTGGAGACGGGATTTCATAAAATCCCCTCCACTATGCTGGAACATCTGGACGCTGCAGCGCTGCGCAGCGTCAAACAAGCAGCGTTTCCTGAGCGTGGAAACATACCCTAATAGGTGTCGTGTGCAGATAATCCTACAGAGCTAAATAACAGTTTTTATTTTCACCTGGAGTTAAAATGTAACATTAAATTAACAATTTAATGATGACTGTGAAATAGTGTGGTCAAGAAATCATTTATTAACCTTATATCTGAAAGCTCAGCAAATTAATTACACACAAAAAAAAAAAGTTTTAGCTCTAATGGCCAATAGAGTGACACTGGCAATGAAGCAACTCAGGATAGAGAATATTATAATATATATATATATATATATATATATATATATATCTGCCCTCAGTGACTGAAAGCGTAAAGCCCTCAGCATACGGATGGTATAAATAAGAATTTTGATTCTTCCAATGTAACCCACGTATCAGAAGATATAGAGGGTACCTGGGCATATTTGCAGCACCGGATTACCCTTTCAGTTTAGGCCTCGGGTACTAACATTTCTGGAAGCCGTCACTATGAACCAACTTTTGTATTTTTCAATTGACATAGCTTTATGAGGGCTTGAGTTTTAAAGTGGCGCCATTTCATTTCCCACTTACTGAACTGAAGATATTTTTGGGAGGCAAGGTTACTTAGGTCAGGCCATCACTGGAGCACAAAGTAGACACATGGGACCTTCTGTAGGCCCGAGGCTGCCATGACAGCCAATGCCCATCTTCCACAAAGAAAACAATGTTTCATTAGTCAGCATGTAGTGCATCAAACAAGCAAATGGGCGGGCACCATCCACTAGCAATACTGTATAATGTAGTTTCAATACGTATGATGGGGGATCACCTAATGCACATCAACATGAACTAAAGAATATAAAGAAAAAGTACATGCACATAACAGGGATCACCCAAACCAATCAATATATCAAATTATACATTGCGCACACAGAAATATGTTTTTGTGAGCGCTGTCAGCACAGAATGACTATTCCCACCATGTACAGGAGCTCAGTGCACCCTTGGGGTGACTAAACATTAATTACACTTTCTCACCTACTGTTTTCCTCATATATGGCTGCCCTTCTTTGGTTCTATAAAGCCAGAGGGGTCAATTAAAAAAAAAAAAAGGGGCGGGGGGGAGGCGTGGCAATAGAGGAAAAGTACGGTATGTGGGAAGGATAAATGCTTGGCCACACCAAGGGTGCACTGAGGGCCTGTCTTAGGTTTGAACAGTCCTGACAGAGGCCTGGTAAGTGGTCACTTGTGGTCTGCGTTCATAGTAATCATAGAAGGCAGAACATGACACGAACATGTCTCTTGTAGAAGATCCTTGTGACAAGTATATGGTCATAAAGATTCTTGGATGGTCCCAAGCTCTGAAAGAATAAGGCTGGGGCTGAACAACAGACGCTCAGGAAAGATGTGCGATCAAAACCATCTCTGCAACTTGCTGTCGTGCGACTATTTAAGAGCGGCGATTTTTGCAAATTGCAGACAAGTCACAAATCAGTCGCACGTGACTCACAATGAAGTCTATGGCATATGAGTCGCGTGCAACTTGGAAACGTCGTTGGCGACTGTGTGAAAACGCGACTCTATGGACCATCATTGGATGAAGTGTCGCTAGTCTGAGGCTCTGTTCACATCGGTGTCAGGACGATAGAGAATATATATATATATATATACACATACACACACATACATACATACATACTACATACATACACACACACACACACACACACACACACGTGATCCTCTCCGGTCACGTGTGTAGTGACATGACCTGCCAGCACTTGCATCCTCACTTCTGGGCATGTACCCGAATGTGGCAGCACCTACCTCTCCTTTTCCTCCCCAGACACCATTGTACACCCCGTCGTTCTCCTCCTGCAGGCCCAGCTCCTTCAGCCATGCATACTGCGGCTGGGTGATCAGCAGAGTAGACATAGCCGAGCTCTGTCTACAGCAGGAAGAAAAGATTTTCCTCTTGAGCACAAAATGTCTGGCTAGTGGGAAGGATGAGAGCAGCATGGTGGAGTCAGGCTGAGGAGGCAGCTGGCTAATGAGCGCTGTAATACGAGGAGCCTCCTCCGGCGCCGAGAGCCCGGGATTGGTGAGAGGCGGCTCTGCCCCCACATGGGCTGTCAGCCAGCACACAGCTCCGGCGCTGCAGCTCTGCTCAGTGCACCAGTGTGACGAGGGCTCTGCTTCCTGCTCTTTCCCCTTTAGTGAACGTTTATTATTATCGTCTCCTTTTCTACTCACTTTTCAAAACTGCTGAGGAGCAAAAAGTGTCTAAACACGGACTAAATCTGGAGGAGTATGTGGACCCCAGTTTTGGGAGCACAAGTTACCACCATTTAAAATACATATCATTACAGACACACGCAGACAGGCACAAACACGCAGACACGCACAAACACGCAGACACGCACAAAGACGCTAATACATGAATACGTCATCTGAACCACCATCAGTACATGGTGCATCAATTGTAGTGTCAGGTCTGCCCCATTTACCTTTGTATCGCAGGAACCTACAACTCCCAGTATGTCCTTAACAATCGAGATACTGGGAGTTGCTGTCAGCAGTTATCATCAGACTGCGGACCATACAGGAACCACAATACTGATGAGACGCAGGATGGATCACAAATAAGTATTCACATCCAGGTATCTTACCTCAGACATCTCTGATTAGAGTCTCTCTCTTTCTTTCTTTTCGTCTCCATCTTGTCCAGACTCCATGATGACTCTTCTCATCCACAGCTGTTCTCCGCCGTCCTCCATCTTCTCCGGTCTTCTGCAGCACATCCCCACACGACGTCCCTAAAAATAGCAGAGTCATTACAATGCTCCAGAATAAAAATATCTGCCCTACACTGAGCCCCTGTACAAACTATTAACACTCAGGCCATGTGCACACGTAGGTTCGGGTCCCTGCGGGTTCTCCAGCAGCGGATTTGATAAATCTGCAGAGCAAAACCGCTGCGGTTATCCCTGCAGATTTATCACGGTTTGTTTTGCAGTTTCCGCTGCGGGTTTACTCCTACTATTGATGCTGCATATGCAGCAATATGCAGCATCAATAGTAATGGTAAAAATAATATAACATGGTTTATACTCACCCTCTGACATCCCGATCTCCTCGCCGCTGCACGCGGCGGTCCGGTTCCAAAGATGCTGTGCCGAGAAGGACCTTCGTGACGTCACAGTCATGTGACCGCGGCGTCATCACGGTCATGTGACCGCGACGTCATCTCAGGCCCTGCTCGCACAGCAACCAGACCGGATGGCCGCGTGCAGCGCTGAGAGGTGAGTATATCATTATTTTTTATTTTAATTCTTTTTTTTACCACAAATATGGTTCCCAGGGCCTGGAGGAGAGTCTCCTCTCCTCCACCCCAAGTAGCAACCGCACATTATCCGCTTACTTCCCGCATCATGGGCACAGCCACATGCAGGAAGTAAGCCGATCAATGCATTTCTATGGGTGCAGAATTGCTGCGATTCTGCACAAAGAAGTGACATGCTGCGGGTTGTAAACCGCTGCGTTTCTGCGCGGTTTTTCCCGCAGCATGTGCAC
Organism: Ranitomeya variabilis; assembly: GCF_051348905.1. NCBI lineage: Eukaryota > Metazoa > Chordata > Amphibia > Anura > Dendrobatidae > Ranitomeya > Ranitomeya variabilis. The sequence continues at coordinate 190,432,167 of NC_135232.1, forward strand.
AGCGGTTTGCGGTTTCCCATTGGTTTACATGTTTACTGTAAACGCAATGGAAACTGCTGCGGACCCGCAGCATCAAAATCGCTGCGGTTCCGCGGTAAAGACCGCAACGTTTGCACTGTAACAAAACACTCCGGGATTGCCTTTGCTGGGGTCAAAGGTCACGTGGTTTGTGCATTGAACTCTGAGGCGACAGCAGGTTTCCAAGTTGACTGACCTCAGGTCAGGTTTATTAAAGTGAAAGTGTAGCGCCCCCACTGCCGCAGGGCCGAGGGGTACCCGGTACCGGGCCTCTGAGTCTCTGCTCTGGGGTTGTCACGGTGGCTAGGCCCGGTCCGTGACCCTGATGAGGGGCGTACAGTGATAGATGTGGATAATGGTGGTGGTGTGGTGTAGTAAATAACGAGGACACCAGGTTGCAGTCTCTTTACTGAAGGTCTCTGGGTCCTCAGTCCGGAATACGGTTCACCAGGCTGCGCAAGTCCGGCCGGTCCAATGGCACCTCCAGAGTTCTCTTTGCAGGTGGAAATCTGTGCCTTCCTGCTAGCGCTATGTGTTGTGGTCCTCCCCTGCTGTGCTTACGGGATAGTACCCCACAACTGTTGTGTCTGTTTCTCGTGTTCCCTCACAACAACTCAATTAGATGATGTTCTGCTAATCCTCCGTCCCTCCCGGTGTTATGGTTGGGACGCACCCGTATGACGGGTAGGCTTGGAGCTCTTCCGGGACCCTAGAGTCGCCCCTCTCCACAGGTTGCCCCCCATGTCTGCATAGGTGATTTAGGTGAGACAGCCCGCCTGTGACTGACTGTCCTGCCGTTGGTTTGAAGTATTGCTTGGAGCTAGATATATAAATACTTCCTCGGCGTTCCGGCCGCCGGTTGTGCGCCTCAGTAGGATGTTGCCTCGGTCTTACAGCACGACTCCTACTGGTATTCTCCTTCTTGTTTTGATCTCGTTTCTCACTCAGCACAATATATCTCGCTTCTGATCCTTTCTTAGGGCACCGCCGCTATGCTGAGCAGGCACGGTCCCGTGACGTTCTTTCTCGTTGCCAGGCCTCTGTCAGGGTCCCAAACCTGACAGGGACCCTACCCAATCTTCCCCCACAACACCCTCTGCCACCAGGTGTTGCCTGGTTCCAACCCAGTCAGCTTTCTGACTAACTTCCTGCCTGACCCCCAGTTTACCCACACGGTGAGGAGTGGCCTAATAAATAGCACCCTTAGCTCCCCCTGGAGGCCCGACTGTGAAATGTATTGGTGTATGTGATACCTGGTCAGATGAACTCCTTCAGTGCCATCAGACGTACCATAGCCCCCCTTAGCGGCGGAGCCACAGTACTGCAACGACCAGGACTCTGGGGCGCTGCACTCCCCCCCGGTTAAATCCAGTACTCCGGGACTGGGAAGAAAACAACAATACATGTCAGCAAAAATACATACAATTTTTGTGAGTGCAATAACAATAAGCATATTCGAACAGGCTTCCCTTTATGGGAGGTGAGGACACTTAAACGTTACAAACATGGTTAAATACTTTTAAATAACTTTACTATAAATAACTTTTCTTACCCAACCGGGTATTCTACTAAGTGCAAAATTTTTAAACATTAATTCAACATTGCCTTTAAGGATGTACACTCTGAATCCACTAAAGACCTTCTTATAACACATTATAAGGCTTAAGCAACTGTGCTACATTCTCCTACTTTACGTCTGCAGGACCGCCTGTCCTAAACGCTCCAGACCTACTGCCTCTCCTTTCTATTACAGGACCGCTCCTTTCCGCCCGAGCCTACTGTCCTTCCACTACTATACACAGTATAGAACATGTTTTTCTTTCAGTTTGAGATCACTGAGCCATCTCTATATGGCTCCTAAGAGGACTCACCACTAACCCCTACGGGTTCACTTCCTGTCCTCATTCTTCTATTAACATTATTGAACATTTCTTACAATCAACTAACTGGTTACATTTAACTTTCACATATCAACATTATTACTTCTCCTTTTAAAGCATCATCATTCCTTAAGTGCTATCGATGGACATCCCCTTTAAGAGGGGACCAAGTCTCTATGAGGTAGTGCAACTTCTCAAGCTGCAAATCCGTATGCAGCAAGGACTCCAGTACAAGTTCCAAGAACCGTATCTTCGCAAAGAGTCCGTCTTTTATATAAAACCAGTAGGGAGCACCTTTAAGAAGGTGCAACTATATACAAGAAGTTTGTATCATGCATTGTTCATGATCCAGCAGTTTCTTAGTAACGGAGCAAAAGGTAAAAAAACAACCAAAAAGCAATAGGGATCGCGGGTCAACAAAGGGATCCCTTTAAGAGTTAACCCTGGACGACGGGTTTTAGCAGCAACATAGCAGAAGAACAATGAACTATTTACATGTTATGCAGAGTTTTAAGGTCTTACTCTTGTGGTGCAGAAGGTGGTTTCCTTCCGGGCCTCACCAGACCAACGGGTCGCGCTGCCGATCCAAGGAGCGGTTCCTGCCCCAGCAATGACAGGATCCCTCGCCGTGATGCCCTTCTCACTGATGGACCAGCACGCCCCCAAGGTACATGGTGGGTCCGGGTTCTCCGCTGCTCCGCAGGGACAGGTTCCGTTGCCTTTTCAGCAGGAGGTTCGTCTTCTGATGTTCCGGCAGCAGCCTGGAGTGCGACGCACCGCTGGACGCCCCGAGCTATCCAGCCAGCTTCACCTGTTTCCCTCCTCCACCTGGTGTAGGTCACAGCGTCACCTGGCTCCAGGTCGCGAGCGAACCTTCCTCCGCAGGGCTCCACTTCCTCCCGGTCTACACGGACCTGTAGCGGCTCCCCAATCTCCTGTATAACTCCCCTTCCGTGTCGGGAGTTAAAGGACACCACTACACCCCAGTGTGACGGCGGGGTTTCTCCCACGCGGGTCAGGTCAATCTGGGCTGCAGGCTGGGGCCGGCTCCGCCATGCCGTCATCAAGCACCGCAGGTGTTCGGCCTCCGGCAGGATTCTCATGCCCTGTGTCTGCAGCGTACCTTCAGCCGTGGCCGGGTTGGGAGGAGCAGGGGACACCGGAGACAGGCGGACCTCCGTGGGCTGGCCCAGCCGAGCGAGCACGCGGGCGTCAGCCTCCAAGCGGCGTGCTATCTGTCGGGCCTCGGCTGCGGCCACACACTCCTCGGACATTTGCCAGTTAGGTCGACCCATCGGTGGTTCCGTGAGGGCCAGTCCCCGCAACGATGGTGTCTCCGAGGCTGTGTCCGGTGATGCGGCTCCATGCCGAGTCGGGTCATCCCCACGCGGTGCTCCCTGCGTCGCCATCTTTATCTCCTCCCCAGCGTCTTCTTCCCGCGGTCTCTTTCGTGGGCGGCCCCGTCTCCATGGTCTCCACCCTCCAAACAGGATCAGGAGGCGGACCTCGGCTGTTGACAGACACGTCCTCAGGACACAGAAATATTTAGACTGGGCGGCCATTGTCTTTCGCGCTCTCCAGCTTGTCTACGCCCACTCCACGCCCCTCTTCTTCTCCTGCGCTCTCCTCAGCGCTATAATGGCGGCGGATTTTGGCGGTAAATGGCGCGGCACAGTCTTTGCAATAAATCACAGTCCAAGTATAATAAATCACAGTTCCAAGGCACACATGACCTGATTCTTCAGGCTTAAGTAGATCCTGTTCGTGACGCCAAGTTGTAGCGCCCCCACTGCCGCAGGGCCGAGGGGTACCCGGTACCGGGCCTCTGAGTCTCTGCTCTGGGGTTGTCACGGTGGCTAGGCCCGGTCCGTGACCCTGCTGAGGGGCGTACAGTGATAGATGTGGATAATGGTGGTGGTGCGGTGTAGTAAATAACGAGGACACCAGGTTGCAGTCTCTTTACCTCTTTACTGAAGGTCTCTGGATCCTCAGTCCGGAATACGGTTCACCAGGCTGCGCAAGTCCGGCCGGTCCAATGGCACCTCCAGAGTTCTCTTTGCAGGTGGAAATCCGTGCCTTCCTGCTAGCGCTATGTGTTGTGGTCCTCCCCTGCTGTGCTTACGGGATAGTCCCCACAACTGTTGTGTCTGTTTCTTGTGTTCCCTCACAACAACTCGATTAGATGATGTTCTGCTAATCCTCCATCCCTCCCGGTGTTATGGTTGGGACGCACCCGTATGACGGGTAGGCTCGGAGCTCTTCCGGGACCCTAGAGTTGCCCCTCTCCACAGGTTGCCCCCCATGTCTGCATAGGTGATTTGGGTGAGACAGCCCGCCTGTGACTGACTGTCCTGCCATTGGTTTGAAGTATTGCTTGGAGCTAGATATATAAATACTTCCTCGGCGTTCCGGCCGCCGGTTGTGCGCCTCAGTAGGATGTTGCCTCGGTCTTACAGCACGACTCCTACTGGTATTCTCCTTCTTGCTTTGATCTCGTTTCTCACTCAGCACAATATATCTCGCTTCTGATCCTTTCTTAGGGCACCGCCGCTATGCTGAGCAGGCACGGTCCCGTGACGTTTTTTCTCGTTGCCAGGCCTCTGTCAGGGTCCCAAACCTGACAGGGACCCTACCGAATCTTCCCCCACAACACCCTCTGCCACCAGGTGTTGCCTGGTTCCAACCCAGTCAGCTTTCTGACTAACTTCCTGCCTGACCCCCAGTTTAACCACACGGTGAGGAGTGGCCTAATAAATAGCACCCTTAGCTCCCCCTGGAGGCCCGACTGTGAAATGTATTGGTGTATGTGATACCTGGTCAGATGAACTCCTTCAGTGCCATCAGACGTACCATAGCCCCCCTTAGCGGCAGAGCCACAGTACTGCAACGACCAGGACTCTGGGGCGCTGCAAAAGCAAATACAGAAAACAAAACATAAAAATAAATCCTAGCCTGTCCGGCGCTAACTAAACAAATACGTTGCTATCTAACAACTGGGGGGGCTTCTCCCTCCCAGCTAACATTACACAGATCATGAGCACAGCTCTCACTCACGTTTGTCTCACACAGACAGGCATTCTGTGTGCCCCAGGCTGACGCTGAAAACCCCCAGCTGGTCATCCTTTATTCCTACACTTATTAACCCCTGAGTATCCTGAAAATACTGAGCGGCCTAATTCACATAGGACAAGTACCTGGGCGATATATACCTGCCCCCGACTACCAGACCGACATGACTCTTACAGCACATAGCCTCACAATGCTCCTTGCGCTAAATATAACCCACACACTCTATACTTCTTATGGTACATGCCCTCCTCACTGTCCTACCTTTACTATACTGGGTCTCCTCTTCACACTGTCCTCTCCCTCGGTGTCCCCCCTATACTGCCCAGTCTCTATACTGTGCCCCGTCATCACACTAGATCTCTACAGCATACTATTCCCTCCTTGCTGTGCCCTCACACTGTCCCCTCAATACTACCACATCTATATACCTCTTCCCACACTACCTGGTCTCTGTTCTGTGTCCCCTCACACTTTTCTCCCCTATGCTGTCTCCTCTCACTCTCCATATAGTCTCCTCATACATCCCCCTTCTGTTCCCCCACCCATTCCCCCCTCCCCTCATTCACCAGACTGTTTCTTCACACAGTCTCCCCTTACTGTCTCCTAAAATTTCTCCCCCCATCTCTCCCCAATTATGATAAATATTTGAAAGAGCACAAAGACATACTGAAGCACACATACACACACACGAAGGCCCGCAGACATGCATTAGCAGACACACACACATACACTTGCAGATCGCATACATGTGCAGCGCCCCAGAGTCCTGGTCGTTGCAGTACTGGAGCTCCGCCGCTAAGGGGGGCTACGGTATGTCTGATGGCACTGAAGGAGTTCTTCTGACCAGGTATCACAGTCACCAATGCACTTCACAGTCTGGCCTCCAGGGGGAGCTAAGGGTTCTATGTATTAGGCCACTCCTCACAATCTGGTAAAACTGGGGGTTAGGCAGAAAGTTAGATCAGAAAGCTGACTGGGTTGGAACCAGGCAACACCTTGTGGCAGAGGGTGTTGTAGGGGGAAGATTCAGAGGGGTCCCTGTCAGGGGTGGGATCCTGACAGAGGCCTAGCAAACAGAGAAGAACGTTACGGGACCGCGCCTGCACGATATAGCGGCGGTACCCCAAGAAAGGATAAGAAGCGAGGTTCATTGTGCTGAGTGAGAAACGAGATCAACGCAACAAGGAGAATACCAGTAGGAGTCGTGCTGTAAGACGAGGCAACATCCTATTGAGGTGCATAACCGGTGGCCGGAACGCCGAGGAAGTATAGAGCTCCAGGCCAAACTTCAAACCTACGGCAGGACAGTCAGTTATAGGCGGGCTGTCTCACCCAATTGACCTAGGAAGACACAGGGGGGTAACAACAGGAGTGGGGCGACGCTAGAGTCCCGGAAGAGCTCCGAGCCTCCCCGTCATACGGGTGCGTCCTAACCATAAGATCTGGGGGACGTGGAAGAACATCAGAATCGAGTTGTGAGGGAACACGAGAAACAGACACAACAGTTGTGAGGACTATCCCGTAAGCACAGCAGGGGAGGACCACAACACACAAGCGCTAGAAGGTAGGCACAGATTTCCACCTGCAAAGGGAACTCTGGAGGTGCCATCGGACCGGCCAGGCTTGCGCAGCCCGGTTAACCGTATTCCGGATTGAGGATCCTGAAGCCTTCAGTAAAGAGGTAAAGAGACTGCAACCTGGTGTCCTCGTTCTTTACTGCAACCTGCACCGCACCACCACAACATCATCACCATCAAACATCACTATTCCCTCCACCTTTATTGTACGCCCCTCAGCAGGGTCACGGACCGGGTCTAGCCACCGTGACAACCCCAGAACTCAGATGCCCGGTACCGGGTACCCCTCGGCCCTGCGGCAGTGGGGGCGCTACACATGCAGAAATGGGGACGCAGACATATACACACAGGCAAGCGCACTTAGGGGATGTGCACACGTTGCGGATTTGCCTGTGGAATTTTCTGCGCAGATTCTGCATCTCTTGGCAGAAAACACAGTTAAAAATCCACACTTTTTTATGCGTTTTTGATGCAGATTTTCCTGCGTTTTTTCCTGCGGATTTGTATGCGTTTTTGTAAGCTAAATAAAGTTATCCTATTTAACAAAAAAAAAAGAATTGTGATGTAATTTGCTTGTCCAACCTCTTCTTTTACATACTCCATTGAAGACTAATCTTTACACACACAGATAGATAGATAGATAGATAGATAGATAGATAGATGATAGATAGATAGATAGATAGATAGATAGATAGATAGATAGATAGATAGATCTATAGATAGATAGGTAATACCAAGCCCGATGTTTAGTAATAAACATAATAAAATGGTACATAAAGAGTTAAATAAAGACACACACACACACACACACACACACACGCACAAAAAATCAGGGTAAGGCCGGGGTCACACTTGTGAGAAACTTGCACAAGTCTCGCACCTCAGTACCCGGCACTCGGACTGGAGCATTCAGCTGCATAGAAATACATGCAGCCACACACACCGATCCCGAGTGCCGGCGGCAGTGCCGGGTAGCTCTATAGGCCTCCAGTGACACACTGACAGGAGAAAATGGCTCCTGCAGTGTTATCACTGAGGGTTCACTGGAGTTCATGCTCTCACTTTACGGCACTGAGAATTTTCCCATGCAGCGGTGCCGCAAGCGACAGCATGAACTCCAGTGACCTATGACGGCAGACTGATCCCCTGCGGGAGGATACCTGCCATCATTGTATCACTGAAGCCCCTGGAGAGTGGTCACATCTCTGATGTGACAGCTCTACACGGGAGATCGTCGTGGGACACTCGTTATTAAATGGATTACGTCGGGACAGGGAGTATACTATTGGTTTATCATTTTATTTATTTTTTTTTACAGGTGATTGAGGTTGTCGGGGATTAGCTGTATGGTGAGTATGTACTGTATGTGTGTATGTGTTTTTTTGTTTGTTTTTTACACTTGAACACAGTAGCCGGATGATGGGACTACTGTCCCATCGTCGGCTAGCTGTCACTGTAGGAGGCATAGCCGGATGGGACTAGTAGTCCCACCAGACGATGCCTGCCTACATACAGACCCACACACACACACACACACACAGCCCCGCACACACACACATACACACAGATACACACAGACACCCGTACACAGACACGCATATGTTTTCCACTCACATACAGTCTCTGCCAACACACTCTTCCTCCTCCCGATCTGCAGCGTATCTTTTTAAACCTGTGGTTTTGTTGTGGATTTGCCTGACTCAATGGTAGTCAATGGGTGCAGAAATGCTGCAGATCTGGAAAAGAATTCACATGCTGCGGAAAATGAAACACTGCAAATACGTGCGTATTTTTCCACAGCACGTGCATAATTCTCAATTTCCCATTGACTAACATTGGTGGTGCGCTACACTGCGGATTTGATGCAATTATGTACGTCCAAAAATGCTGCGAATCAAAATCCGCAACGTACGCACATAGCCTTACGCAAGCAGACAGTCATGCTCATACACATAGATATGCACACAGAAATTCACGCTCAGACAAGCACACACAGAAATGTGGACACGTGCAGGGAAGCATGCACACATACAGTCATATGAAAAAGTTTGGGCACCCCTATTAATCTTAAGCTAAATGTTTTATAAAAATTGTTTTTTTTGCAACAGCTATTTCCGTTTCATATATCTAATAACTGTTGGACACAGTAATGTTTCTGCCTTGAAATGAGGTTTATTGTACTAACAGAAAATGTGCAATCTGCATTCAAACTAAATTTGACAGGTGCATAAGTATGGGCACCCTTATCATTTTCTTGTTTTAAATACTCCTACCTACTTTTTACTGACCTACTAAAGCACTTTTTTTTGTTTTGTAACCTCATTGAGCTTTGAACTTCATAGCTAGGTGTATGCAATCATGAGAAAAGCTACTTAAAGTGGCCACTTGCAAGTTGTTCTCCTGTTTGAATCTCATCTGAAGAGTGGCATCATGGGCTCCTCAAAACAACTGTCAAATGATCTGAAAACAAAGATTATTCAACATAGTTGTTCAGGGGAAGGATACAAAAAGCTGTCTCAGAGATTTAACCTGTCAATTTCCACTGTGAGGAACATAGTAAGGAAATGGAAGAACACAGGTACAGTTCTTGTTAAGGCCAGAAGTGGCAGGCCAAGAAAAACATCAGAAAGGCAGAGAAGAAGAATGGTGAGATCAGTCAAGGACAATCCTCAGACCACCTCCAGAGAGCTGCAGCATCAACTTGCTGCAGATGGTGTCACTGTGCATCGGTCAACTATACAGCGCACTGTTTTTTTTTGCCGCCATGCATAACGCCTTTTTGTATTACCAAACAACTCAATCTTGGTTTCATCAGTCCACAGGACCTTCTTCCAAAAAGAAATTGGCTTCTCCAAATGTGCGTTTGCATACCTCAGCCGACTCTGTTTGTGGCGTGCTTGCAGAAACGGCTTCTTTCCCATCACTCTCCCATACAGCTTCTCCTTGTGCAAAGTGCGTTGTATAGTTGACCGATGCACAGTGACACCATCTGCAGCAAGTTGATGCAGGGGTGCCCAAACTTTTTCATATAACTGTACGTGTGAAGACACATATATATGTGTGAAGACAAATATACACAGATACACAGAAATGCGCAAATAGACACATACAAGCACACTCAGGAAGACACGCGCGCACACACACACACATAATCACATGCACACACTCACTCGAGCACACACACATATATACTGTACATACAATCCATATATAACCATACACACATTCGGGCTATTAGTACCCTACTGTGCCTTGTCTTTAGTCCGGCATAGGCTTTGAAGCACTGCACTTCTATACCTGGAAGCAGCAGTGCAGGGCGCGCGGAGTGATGTCACTTTTAGCAGACCCAGCTCCGGACGTGTCTGCTAGCTGTGACGCTGCTGGGCATGCGACACCTGCTGCTCTCCTGCTTCCTGGCCCAGCTCTCCACTGTCCTCTGTGTGTCGGGGCCGTCCAGCCACATGCTCGTGCATTTAAAGGGCCCGCAACCCTTTTTTTCCTTGCTCCCCTCTCCTGCTCTTCTCCAAGGGCCCACCGGGAATTTCCCAGGCATCCCGCCAGGCCAGTCCGACCCTGTATACATACAAATGAGAGATATCTTCAGACTGCCCAGGCTGCATCCTGCCAGGCCAGTCCGACCCTGTATACATACAAATGAGAAATGTCTTCACACTGCCCAGAGCCGACAAGAAGGACGTCATCCTATGAAGATGGGAGGCCCCGATCCGTGACGCCCATCGGACCGGACCGCAGCGGAAACACCCCTGGGTGAGTATAATCTAACCTCTTTTTCTCATCTTTCAGGATACATTAGGGGCTTATTTACAGCATTCCAGAATGCTGTAGATAAGCCCCTGATGCCAGTGGGCTTAGCTCATCTTTGATTTTGGAGGTGACAGGTTCCCTTTAAAATGTGGAGCCAAAACTGGATCCCATATTCTAGATGTGGCCTCACAAGTAATTTATAAAGGGGTAACAATTTGTTGGGATCGCGGGATTTTATCATTCATTTTCTACATCCTAAAATCTTGTAACCAGAATACCCAAGTCCTTCTCCTGATCAGTAGTCCCGAGTATCAAGGGTGGACACACCACATGTGCAGCCGCTGCAGCTGCACCGAGGCCCGGAGGTGGAGGGGGTCCCCTGCAGGGAAGCTAACACTGTGGGCAATCTGGCCAGAGGGGTCCCTGGCCAGATTGTCCTCATGTGCGACAGGCAGGGAGTGATCCTTGCAGCTCCGCTGCCTAGAAAATGGCAGCGGAGCGGAGCTGCACGGATCTATCCTGCTCCCTGCCCGCGCTTCCTGTCTGATACAGCAGCGCTCCTGGATGACGTCATCATTCAGTGTGCGGCTGTGCCAGAGAGAAAGCTGCCGGCAACGAAAATGCTGCGGCTGCCCAGGAACGTGCTGAGAGGTGTGTGGTGCTGTCTGTGTGTGTGGCTGCCCAGGAATGTGCGGAGAGGTGAGTGGTGCTGTGTGTGTGTTTGTCTTCTGGGAACGTGCGGAGAGGTGAGTGATGCTGTGTGTGTGCGCGCGCGTGTGTGGCTGCCAGGAACGTGCAGAGAGGTGAGTGGTGGTGTGTGTGTGTCTGCCGAGAATGTGCGGAGAGGTGAGTGGTGGTGTGTGTGTGTCTGCTGGGAATGTGCGGAGAGGTGAGTGGTGCTGTGTGTGGCTGCCAGGAACGTGCGGAGAGGTGAGTGTTGCTGTGTGTGTGTGCGTGTGTGGCTGCCAGGAACATGCGGAGAGGTGAGTGGTGCTGTGTGTGTGTGTCTGCCGGGAACGTGTGGAGAGGTGAGTGGTGCTGTGTGTGTGTGCGTGTGGCTTTGGGGAACGTGTGGAGAGGTGAGTGGTGCTGTGTGTGTGGCTGCCAGGAATGTGCAGAGAGGTGACTGTTGTGTGTGTGGCAATGATGGAGAGGAGGCAATGGTGGTGATGGTGGAAAGCACAATGATGGGGGTGGTGGGGGAGGAAAACAATGATGAAGGTGGTGGAAAAGGCAATGATTGTGGTGGTGGAAAGGGCAATGATGGGGTGGGGGGGAGAAAGCAATGATGTACAGTATACTGAACCTCCTGTATACTGCCCCACCTGTATATTGCCCCTCCTCTATACTACACCTCCTGTATACTGCTCCTGTAAGGGACGGCATATATACATCTTAAAGCATTTTATGTAATATATATACACATGTTTGTGTTTGTGGCTATATATATATATAGATATATATATATATATACACACTGCTCAAAGAAATAAAGGGGAACACTAAAATCCCACATCCTAGATATCACTGAATGAAATATTCCAGTTGTAAATCTTTATTCATTACATAGGGGAATGTGTTCCTTCCATCTCCAACTGTTTTTATGATGATTTTTTAAAAAAGTGTGTCATTTTTAATAAAATTATGTTGTTTTGCAAAATTATGTTTGGAGGACCTTTGTCTTTTCATATTCGGTTTGCCTCAGGGTCCTCTGCGTTTTGGTGATTTAGGGCTATTTTTTGTGGTCTAATAGTTTAGATAGATCAAATATGGTGATAGATTCCCTTTAAATTCTTCCTTAGACTACCAGCACATGCAGGGCCGGCCCGAACGTATAGGCGAACTAGGCGGCCGCCTAGGGCGCCGACCCTAAGGGGGCGCCAGAGAAAAAAAAAATATATATAAAAAATCTTTTCAAAAGGCAAGAGCTGAATGTGAATGAGGTGTATGGAGCGGAGCCGTGTGTGTATGAGGTGTAGGGAGCGGAGCCGTGTGTATGAGGTGTACGGAGCAGAGTCGTGTGTGTATGAGGTGTATGGAGCGGAGCTAAATGTGTACGAGTTGTACGGAGCGGAGCCGCGTGTGTACGAGGTGTATGGAGCGGAGCGCGTGTGTACGGAGCACAGCCGCGTGTGTAGGAGTAGCTATTTGTGGCCATTATACGGTACGAAGTATCATGTGCGGCCAATATACAGTATGGAGCATCATGTGTGGTCATTATACAGTATGGAGCATCATGTGTGGCCATTATACAGTATGGAGCATCATGTGCGGCCATTATACAGTATGGAGCATCATGTGTGGCCATTATACAGTATGGAGCACTGTGTGGCCATATTTTTTTGTTTATAATTATTCTTTATGAAACAGTGTGATCAGCAGTGCTAAATGGGTGTGGTTGGGACGTGGATATGGGGGTGTGGCTAGTTATGAATGGGTTTGGTCAGAGGCGTGGCTTAAAATTTGCCGCGGCGCACTTCGCGCGCCGCAAACTTTGTCCCTCTTTCCCATCTTCAAAAGTTGGGAGGTATGTTAAAAGTAGTAGGGGCACAACAAAATAGTTTCGCCTAGGGCGCCGTAATCTCTCGGGCCGGCCCTGAGCACATGCACGCAGCATTCATTACTGTTTTGCCAAGTATTCAAAGGGGTCGTATACAGCTTTAAAGAAGGTGATTCATTTTATTAGAATAATTAAATGATTACAGAAAATAGGAAATAGGGTGATATTGTGTACACTTTTGCATAATACAGTATAAATCACAAAGATAAACTTACATTGCACACTACACAGGAAAAACTTCACCAGGAGTAGCACATCATCCGTCCAGGAACATCAGCTGTGAGTAACAGAACAGCAAAGACAGAGAAATTTCTGGGATCCACACTGCGGCATCATGGGCGTCCCCTTTTTAGTCCACAGGTTAACAGGGCTTCTGTCTTAGCTGAAGTCTTCCCCAACTTATATCTTGTTGAGAAACAAATGCTTGCGTAACCAAATATTACACAAGCCCTACCAAGTTCTATTTGTCCAATATAGTATCCCTCTGGCGGAGTGGCCAACTCTTTAGGCGTCAATCAACATCGGACAAATACATCACCGAATAAATATATCAAAGGCTCTCTTGGTACCAATTGTTTTACCATACTATAAACACGACATTTCTCACTAAACATGGATAACGAAACTATGCAGTAATTGGATGATACTATAAACATATGCTTTCTCACTAAAGATTGATAAAGGAGCTACGAGGTCCAGGTGTTGGGAAAATTACAGAAAATACAAGGCTAATATAAGCTGAACTGTTACTGTCTAATATCTTAAAAGTTCCTTAAAGACAGGCTACCAATATGGATTCCTGATGGCCATTAACATCTTAGCACTACAACTACTGAAAGGCTGTGGCACATGCAATACTGGATTATGTCCTGATGCTGGACAGTGCCAGGACATTCTTTGAGGCAGTTAACACACTCTGCACTCCTAGCATGGAGGCAGCAGTTACAGTCTCCTATGTGATGTAGCTGCAGTGTACTCTATGTGATGTACAGTATATACACCTTCCCCAGTGCCTCCTATCTGATGTGTGTATACCAGCCTTTGTCTCCTATGTGACGTATACACATCAGTCTCAGTGACGCCTATCTGATGTATATATAGCAGCCTCACTGTCTCCTAACTGTTGAATATACAGCAGTCTCAGAGTCTCCTATGTGTTGTGGATACACGAGTCCCAATATATTCTATATACGGTATATACAGCAGTCTGTGTATTCTTCTATGTGATGTATATACAGCAGTCCCAGTGTCTCATATGTGATGTCTCTGCAGCAATCCAAGTGTATCCTATGTGATTTATATATATCAATCCCGTTGTAGCCTACATGCCATATACTGCAGTTGCAGGGTCTCCTGTGATGTATACAGCAGTCTCAGAGTCTGTGTATCTTATGTGATGTATATTATTATTATTATTTACTTATATAGCACCATTAGTTCCATGGTGCTGTACATGAGAAGGGGTTACATCAAAATACAAATATCACTTACAGTAAACAAAACTAACAATGACAGACTGATACAGAGGGAAGAGGACCCTGCCCTTGCGGGCTTACATTCTACAGGATTATGGGGAAGGAGACAGTAGGTCGAGGGTTGCAGTAGCTCCACTCATTACCTGTAGTAATGGCACCTGTTTAAACTTGTTATCAGTATAAAAAGACACCTGTGCACACCCTCAAACAGTCTGACTCCAAACTCCACTATGGTGAAGACCAAAGAGCTGTCAAAGGACACCAGAAACAAAATTGTAGCCCTGCACCAGGCTGGGAAGACTGAATCTGCAATAGCCAACCAGCTTGGAGTGAAGAAATCAACAGGATGGACTGGAGGGGTGCAAGAGTGTTAGAAGGTAGGCCACAGAGGAGTATGTTGCAGTAGTCGAGGCGGGAGATGATTAGGGCATGCATGAGCATTTTGGTAGAGTGTGGGTTGAGGAAAGGACGGATTCTGGAAATATTTTTGAGCTGGAGGCGACAGGAGGTGGCTAGAGCTTGGATGTGCGGTTTGAAGGACAGGGCAGAGTCAAGGGTTACTCCGAGGCAGCGGATTTTGGGGACAGGGGAAAGTGTGATTTCATTTATTTTGATAGATAGATCAGGTAGGGAAGATATGCGTGATGGAGGAAACATAATGAGTTCAGATTTGTCCACATTGAGCTTGAGGAAGCGAGAGGAGAAGAAGGAGGATATGGCTGATAGACACTCTGGGATTCTGGAGAGCAGAGAGGTGACATCTGGGCCAGAGAGGTAGATCTGAGTGTCATCAGCATATAGATGGTACTGGAAGCCATAGGACCTTATGAGTTGTCCCAGGCCGAGTGTATAGATTGAGAAGAATAAGGGTCCTAGGACAGAGCCTTGGGGGACTCCAACAGAGAGGGGGCGAGATGAAGAGGTAGTATGGGAGTAGGAAATGCTAAATGTGCGGTTGGCAAGGTATGAGGAGATCCAAGATAGGGCAAGGTCTTTGACCCCAATGGAAGAGAGTATCTGTAGTAGGAGGCAGTGGTCAACTGTGTCAAAGGCAGAGGACAGGTCTAGGAGGAGGAGTATAGAGAATTGTCTGTTAGCTTTGGCTGTAAGTAAGTCGTTAGTAATTTTGGTCAGGGCAGTCTCAGTGGAATGGAGGGGACGGAAGCCAGATTGTAGGTTGTCGAAGAGAGAGTTAGATGCAAAGTGAGAGGAAAGTTGAGCATGGACATGCTGCTGAAGGAGTTTGGAAGCAAATGGGAGCAAAGATATGGGGCGATAGCTGGACATACCGCTTGGGTCAAGGGATGGCTTTTTGAGGATAGGTGTGATTGTGGCATGTTTGAAGGCAGAGGGGAAGGTACCAGAAGTTAGTGAAAGGTTGAAGAGATGGGTTAGGGATGGGATTAGTGTGGTGGTGATGTTGGGGAGGAGGTGGGATGGGGTCAAGTGCACAAGTGGTGTGTGATTTTGAGAGAAGATGAGCAAGCTCCCCTTCAGAGATTTTGGAGAGTGAAGTTATGGGGTTTGGGTATTGGTCACTCATACAAAGGGGTTGTGGTGGTTGGGCAACAAAGACTTGCCTTGTTTGGTCTATCTTATTTTTGAAGTGCATGGCAAAGTCCTCGGCAATGATTAGGGAACTCGGAGGGGGCAGTGGTGCGCGGAGGAGGGAGTTAAAAGTGTTGAACAACTGTTTGGGGTTGTGGGATAAGGAAGATATGAGGGTTGTGAAGTAGGCCTGTTTAGCAGAGGTGAGAGCTGATTTGAATGCCAGTGTTGCTTGTTTGAGTGCAGTGAAATCATCTTGCGAATGCGTTTTCTGCCAACGCCGTTCTGCAATTCTGGATACTTGACGAAGCTTTTTAGTGGTGTTATTGTGCCAGGGTTGTCTATTGGTTCGTCGCACTCTGCTATGCATGACAGGGGCGACCGTGTCAATAGCTGATGCAAGAGTGGCATTGTAAAAAGCAGTGGCAGTGTCTGTGTCATGGAGTGAGGATATGGAGGACAGTGGTAGGATAGAATCAGAGAGTGTGTTGGTGTCTAGGTGTGCGAGGTTCCTGCATGGGTGCAGGTGTATATACAGCAGTCTCAGTGTGCCCTATGTGATTTATATACAGCAGTTTGTGTATCCTATGTGATGTATACCAAAAGTCTCAGTGTCTCCTATGTGATGTATATAAAGCAGCCGTTGTCTCCTATGCAATGTATACAGTAGTCTTGACATACCCTGTGTGAGTATACTACAGTCTAGGTGTCTCCGTATTGATGTATATAGCAGAGTCTCAGTGTATCCTATGCGACTATATACAGTGATATTTCAGTTGTTTTTTTTATAAATTTACAAAAATTACTACATTTCTGTTTTGTTTTTTTCAGTCAAAATGGGGTGCAGAGTGTACATTAACCCCTTCACCCCCAAGGGTGGTTTGCACGTTAATGACCAGGCCAATTTTTACAATTCTGACCACTGTCCCTTTATGAGGTTATAACTCTGGAACGCTTCAAAGGATCTTGGCGATTCTGACATTGTTTTCTCGTGACATATTGTACTTCATGATAGTGATAAAATTTATTCGATATAATTTGCGTTTATTTGTGAAACAAACGAATATTTGGCGAAAATTTTGAAAATTTCGCAATTTTCCAACTTTGAATTTTTATGCCCTTAAATCACAGACATATGTCACGCAAAATACTTAATAAGTAACATTTCCCACATGTCTACTTTACATCAGCACAATTTTGGAACCAAAATTTTTTTTTGTGACGGAGTTATAAGGGTTAAAAGTTGACCAGCAATTTCTAATTTTTACAACACCATTTTTTTTTAGGGACCACATCTCATTTGAAGTCATTTTGAGGGGTCTATATGATAGAAAATACCCAAGTGTGACACCATTCTAAAAACTGCACCCCTCAAGGTACTCAAAACCACTTTCAAGAAGTTTATTAACCCTTCAGGTGTTTCACAGAAATTTTGGGAATGTTTAAATAAAAATGAACATTTAACTTTTTTTCACAAAAAAATTATTTCAGCTCCAATTTGTTTTATTTTACCAAGGGTAACAGGAGAAAATAGACACCAAAATTTGTTGTACAATTTGTCCTGAGTACGCTGATACCCCATATGTGGGGGTAAACCACTGTTTGGGCGCATGGCAGAGCTCGGAAGGAAAGGAGCGCCATTTGACTTTTCAATGCAAAATTGACCGGAATTGAGATGGGACGCCATGTTGCATTTGGAGAGCCCCTGATGTGCCTAAACATTGAAACCCCCCACAAGTGACACCATTTTGGAAAGTAGACCCCCTAAGGATCTTATCTAGATGTGTGGTGAGCAGTTTGACCCAACAAGTGCTTCACAGAAGTTTATAATGCAGAGCCGTAAAAATAAAAAATCATATTTTTTCACAAAATGATCTTTTCGCCCCCAATTTTTTATTTTCCCAAGGGTAAGAGAAGAAATTGGACCCCAAAAATTGTTGTGCAATTTGTCCTGAGTACGCTGATACCCCATATGTGGGTGTAAACCATTGTTTGGGCGCAGGGCAGAGCTCGGAAGGGAAGGAGCGCCATTTGACTTTTCAATGCAAAATTGACTGGAATTGAGATGGGACGCCATGTTGCATTTGGAGAGCCCCTGATGTGCCTAAACATTGAAACCCCCCACAAGTGACACCATTTTAGAAAGTAGACCCCTTAAGGAACTTATCTAGATGTGTGTTGAGCACTTTGACCCAACAAATGCTTCACAGAAGTTTATAATGCAGAAACGTAAAAATAAAAAATCATATTTTTTCACAAAAATGATCTTTTCGCCCCCAATTTTTTATTTTCCCAAGGGTAAGAGAAGAAATTGGACACCAAAAATTGTTGTGCAATTTGTCCTGAGTACGCTGATACCCCATATGTGGGTGTAAACCATTGTTTGGGCGCAGGGCAGAGCTCGGAAGGGAAGGAGCGCCATTTGACTTTTCAATGCAAAATTGACTGGAATTGAGATGGGACGCCATGTTGCGTTTGGAGAGCCCCTGATGTGCCTAAACATTGAAACCCCCCACAAGTGACACCATTTTGGAAAGTAGACCCCTTAAGGAACTTATCTAGATGTGTGGTGAGCACTTTGACCCAACAAGTGCTTCACAGAAGTTTATAATGCAGAGCCGTAAAAATAAAAAATCATATTTTTTCACAAAAATGATCTTTTCGCCCCCATTTTTTTATTTCCCCAAGGGTAGACCACAAAAGTTGTTGTGCAATTTGTCCTGAGTACGACGATACCCCATATGTGGGGGTAAACCACTGTTTGGGCGCATAGCAGAGCTCGGAAGGGAAGGAGCGCTATTTTACTTTTCAATGCAAAATTGACTGGAATTAAGATGGGATGCCATGTTGCGTTTGAAGAGCCCCTGATGTGCCTAAACATTAAAAACCCCCACAAGTGACACCATTTTGGAATGTAGACCCCCTAAGGAACTTATCTAGATGTGTTTTGAGAGCTTTGAACCCCCAAGTGTTTCACTACAGTTTATAACGCAGAGCCGTGAAAATAAAAATTCTTTTTTTGTTCACAAAAATGATTTTTTAGCCCCCAGTTTTGTATTTTCACAAGGGTATCAGGATAAATTGGACCCCAAACGTTGTTGTCCAATTTGTCCTGAGTACGCTGATACCCCATATGTGGGGGGAACCACTGTTTGGGCGCATGACAGAGCTCGGAAGGGAAGGAGCGCCATTTGGAATGCAGACTTAAATGGATTGGTCTGCAGGCGTCACGTTGCATTTGCAGAGCCCCTGATGTACCCAAACAGTACAAACCCCCCACAAGTGACCCCATATTGGAAACTAGACCCCCCAAGGAACTTATCTAGATGTGTTGTGAGAACTTTGAACCCCCAAGTGTTTCTCTACAGTTTATAACGCAGAGCCGTGAAAATAAAAATTCTTTTTTTTTTCACAAAAATGATTTTTTAGCCCCCAGTTTTGTATTTTCACAAGGGTATCAGGATAAATTGGACCCCAAAAGTTGTTTTCCAACTTGTCCTGAGTACGCTGATACCCCATATGTGGGGGGGAACCACTGTTTGGGCGCATGACAGAGCTCGGAAGGGAAGGAGCGCCATTTGGAATGCAGACTTAAATGGATTGGTCTGCAGGCGTCACGTTGCATTTGCAGAGCCCCTGATGTACCCAAACAGTACAAACCCCCCACAAGTGACCCCATATTGGAAACTAGACCCCCCAAGGAACTTATCTAGATGTGTTGTGAGAACTTTGAACCCCCAAGTGTTTCACTACAGTTTATAACGCAGAGCCGTGAAAATAAAAAAAATTTTTTTTCACAAAAATGATTTTTTAGCCCCCAGTTTTGTATTTTCACAAGGGTATCAGGATAAATTGGACCCCAAAAGTTGTTGTCCAATTTGTCCTGAGTACGCTGATACCCCATATGTGGGGGGGAACCACTGTTTGGGCGCATGACAGAGCTCGGAAGGGAAGGAGCGCCATTTGGAATGCAGACTTAAATGGATTGGTCTGCAGGCGTCACGTTGCATTTGCAGAGCCCCTGATGTACCCAAACAGTACAAACCCCCCACAAGTGACCCCATATTGGAAACTATACCCCCAAGGAGCTTATCTAGATGTGTTGTGAGAACTTTGAACCCCCAAGTGTTTCACTACAGTTTACAACGCAGAGCCGTGAAAATAAAAAATCCTTTTTTTCCCACAAAACTTATTTTTTGGCCCCCAGTTTTGTATTTTCCCAAGGGTAGCAGGAGAAATTGGACCCCAAAAGATGATGTCCAATTTGTCCTGAGTACGCTGATACCCCATATGTTGGGGTAAACCCCTGTTTGGGCACACGGGAGAGCTCTGAAGGGAAGGAGCACTGTTTTCCTTTTTCAACGCAGAATTGGCTGGAATTCAGATCGGATGCCATGTCCCGTTTGGAGAGCCCCTGATGTGCCTAAACAGTGGAAACCCCCCAATTATAACTGAAACCCTAATCCAAACACACCCCTTACCCTAATCCCAACAGTAACCCTAACCACTCCTCTAACCCAGACACACCAACCCTATTCCCAACCATAAATGTAATCCAAACCCTAACCCTATCTTTAGCCCCAACCCTAACTGTAGCCCCAACCCTAGCCCCAACCCTAGCCCTAACCCTAGCAATAACCCTAGCCCTATCACTAGCCCTAACACTAGCCGTAACACTAGCCCTAACCCTAGCCCTAGCCCTAACCCTAGCCCCAACCCTAGCCCTAACCCTAGCCACAACCCTAGCCCCAACCCTAGCCCTAACCCTAGCCCTAACCCTAGCCCTAACCCTAGCCCTAACCCTAGCCCTAACCCTTGCCCTAACCCTAACCCTAGCCCTAACTCTAGTCCTAACTCTAGCCCTAACCCTAACCCTAATGGGAAAATGGAAATAAATACATTTTTTATTTTTTTTATTTTTCCCTAACTAAGGGGGTGATGAAGGGGGGTTTGATTTACTTTTATAGCGGGTTTTTTAGCGGAGTTTTATGATTGGCAGCCGTCACACACTGAAAGACGCTTTTCATTGCAAAAAATATTTTTTGCGTTACCACATTTTGAGAGCTGTAATTTTTCCATATTTGAGTCCACAGAGTCATGTGAGATCTTGTTTTTTGCGGGACGAGTTGACGTTTTTATTGGTTACATTTTCGGACACGTGACATTTTTTGATCGCTTTTTATTCCGATTTTTGTGAGGTAGAGTGATCAAAAACCAGCTATTCATGAATTTCTTTTGGGGGAGGCGTTTATACCGTTCCACGTTTGGTAAAATTGATAAAGCAGTTTTATTCGTCAGGTCAGTACGATTACAGCGATACCTCATTTATATCATTTTTTTATGTTTTGGTGCTTTTATACGATAAAAACTATTTTATAGAAAAAATAATTATTTTGGTATCACTTTATTCTCAGGACTATAACTTTTTTATTTTTTTGCTGATGATGCTGTATGGCGGCTCGTTTTTTGCGGGACAAGATGACGTTTTCAGCGGTACCATGGTTATTTATATCAGTCTTTTTGATCGCGTGTTATTCCACTTTTTGTTCAGCGGTATGATAATAAAGCGTTGTTTTTTGCCTCGTTTTTTTTTTTTTCTTACGGTGTTTACTGAAGGGGTTAACTAGTGGGCCAGTTTTATAGGTTGGGTCGTTACGGACGCGGCGATACTAAATATGTGTACTTTTATTGTTTTTTTTATTTTATTTAGCTAAAGAAATGTATTTATGGGAATAATATTTTTTTTTTTCTTTATTTATTTAGGATATTTTTTTTATTTTTTTTTTACACACATGTGGGGAATTTTTTTTTAACTTTTTTACTTTGTCCCAGGGGGGGACATTACACATCATTGATCTGACAGTGTGCACAGCACTCTGTCAGATCGACGATCTGCTGTGCAGGGCTGCAGGCTTACCAGCGCCTGCTCTGAGCAGGCACTCGGTAAGCCACCTCCCTCCCTGCAGGACCCGGATGCCGCGGCCATCTTGGATCCGGGACCTGCGGCGAGGAGGGAGGTAGGAGACCCTCGGAGCAACGCGATCACATCGCGTTGCTCCTGGGGTCTCAGGGAAGCCAGCAGGGAGCCCCCTCCCTGCGCGATGCTTCCCTATACCGCCGGTACACCGCGATCATGTTTGATCGCGGTGTGCCGGGGGTTAATGTGCCGGGGGCGGTCCGTGACCGCTCCTGGCACATAGTGCCGGATGTCAGCTGCGATAGTCAGCTGACACCCGGCCGCGATCGGCCGCGCTCCCCCCGTGAGCGCGGCCGATCGGCTATGACGTACTATCCCGTCGAGGGTCAGATAGGCCCAGGTCACCTCGACGGGATAGTACGTCTAAGGTCACAGAGGGGTTAATGAAAAAAATGAACTTTTTTGAATTTACCAAATGGATGCAATGAAACAAAGAGTGAAAAATGTAAAGGGTCTGAATACTTTCCGTACCCACTATATACTGTATATATGTAATTTCTATTGCAGACCTCTCACTGAGTATTATAACATTACATCAGTAGTGTTGTATTCTCCACTTTGAAGAGACATGCACTGAAATATGAATCTGTGTTTACAATAACTTAAATAACTTATTGCTGAGTTCTTTACAAAACTTGGCATTGCAAACAATTGACTGTTTTTCAGACCGACGCAAGCCTGGATAAACAGTTGTGAGTAGCAACATTATCAATGCCAGCTAACATTACATGTGTCACCAAAGAAAAGCAGCTCCAGACATCACATTATTAATTATATTATTAATATTACCATAGTTAAATAAATGTTTGAACAAATATAGCAGGATCATTTTAGTTTGATGATTTTGTATTGCCTGCGAATGATGGTATAATTATCCAAATGGCCGTTAGCAGGAAAAGGTTCCCCACCCCTGCTTTATACATACAGGATGAGCCTGAGTCATTGTTGTAGGCCTTGAAGTAAAAAGATAATTAAAAAGATCTCTGTAATGCCACACGCGCACACATGAAATTGTCAGCCTGAGTACAATCCTTGGATTTTTATGGCTACATTCTTAGGCCGGCGTCACACATAACGTAGAAAAATACGGTCCATTTTTTACGGCCGAGATACGCAGAAACGTTCCCGAACAGTGATCCATATGTGATCCGTGTGCAATGCGAGGATGCGATTTTTTTCTCAAAAAAGTATCCGTGTGTCATCCATACGTCATCCATATAGTATTTTTTTCTCGCAGCCTTGCAAAATGGACATTTAGCAGTTTTTAGGCCTGAAAATAATTTAAAACATAATCAGCAGCCCTATTTATTGGCTCTACAACAGGTGTCACATTCCAATCTGGGCATTTTCTGGCAGTGGTTTTGTCAGGGTGTCACAATAATGTGAATATCATATTTGAGTATCTACCTAAACATACATTGGCTTTTCAGACACACGCTGTGGGTCTTTCCGACCCCCTCCTCCCACTCTGCCTGTGTGTGTAACCCAAAACCCCTCATTTCTCCCCCTCCCTCAAGAATTTCTTCAAAGTGAAAGTACAAGTAGATAGCACTTGGGAAAAAAAAGTTTCCTTGTCTTTGCTAATGTAAATATCATAGCATTGATTAATGATAGAGGTGGGACAAATACATTTTTGACATGGGCTTCGGTAGACCTATCAGCCAGTGAGTTTTCTAGGTTCCAGAACCAGCACAATTGAGAAACGGATTACTACGGAACTGGGTCACCCAACCACCCCATGTCTATTCTTAAATGAATCTCTATGGCACGCTGAGCATAACGACACGGGTGTCGTCTTTCTACGAGGTTCCTATGCCAAGATATATGGGATGATTTTTCATACTGCTAAGACAGGGGAGTATTCAGCCTCTAAGTGAGGTCACCACAGGGGAAGGGCTTTGGTTTTAGGCTTGGAAATAACTGAGTGAAGCAGCAGTCTTCATGGGTCCTTGTCCAGGGTCTAGCTGCTATACAGATATGCTATGCATCTAGATGTGTCCCCTCCTCCACAGCATACGGTCGGCCATGAGATAATATGACATAACAAAATGTAAGCATTTATTTTCAACCTTAATCCCATTTTATTTGTAATTGTATTGTACATATGATATTTGTCTTCTTTATAATATCTTTTCATACCTCTGTAAACACTGCCTACCTTTTTTGTGTAAAATATAAAATTACTAGCTTGTCTCTCTTTGCTCTATAACGTACGGCCGTGTCCTCTGAAGTGAATTACGCTACTAATATGGGTTGGCTCCGGACCCGCTAATAATTAGGAAACCGGAGCTGGTGGCAGCAGAATTTGTCCTGTGCAATTGGGAGTCTTTGCAGCGTCCGGCGGAGTTGATAATTATTGTTCCCGTCTGAGTGGGTGTAGTTATATCGCCCTCGCTGCAGGGTACCCAATAGCCAGTACATAGCAGGCAGCCTTTCTGGCGACTAATTACCCTAGGTGCATTACCCTGACCGACCTGAGGGTAAGGGGGCACTAGAGAGCTGCAATTTCCAAACCGGAACTGGGAAGTGGGATATAGATAAATGCCCTTCAGAAAGAACCAGGGGAAACCAAACAACCCCGGTTCATGACAAATTGGTGTGAGTGGTGGGGATGATAAGGGTATCCTCCCCGTGAACCGTGACAAATTGGTGGCAGCACGGTGGGATTCCTGACATGGTGTATTTCTGATTAGTGGGAAACATGTCAGACTTCATTTCACCCCAACTCAGTGAGTGCTTTACAAATGGGTTTTGTCACGACGCTTTGGGCAGCCATACCCAGTGATTGTGGATATGAGAAGACGAATGTGTCCATCCGCTTTTGAGGCAACGCCTCACTAAAGGTCATTTCCACCGTCTCTATGCATCTCTGCAGACACATCCTGACAAGTTTTACCAATATCGTCGCATGAGCCTTGCCACCTTTGATGTTTTGTTGAAGAAAGTGCGCCCTGGGATCACCTTTAAGGAGATCAGGATGCGCAAGTGTATTTCTGCCGAGGAGCGCCTTATCCTTACATTACGGTATGTGTTTCTCCTCCTCTATGTTGATGATGTTTAGACATTTATTATTGGTGTGCTTACATAATACCTTTTTTAATTTTTTAAACAAAAAAACTCATTAATCATGTTTTGCTTGTTTAACAATCACATAGCCATTGTAAATATTTTAATGTTGTTATGGCATGGCTTGTTACGAACAGGCTCAAACTTAGATTAATGTAAAATTCTTTTAAGATGTAAAATGGTATCTAATTTTTTTCTTTGTCATTTTACTTTTAGCTTCCTCCCAACTGGTCTTTCATATGCGGCACTGCATCATGAATTTTTAATCGGAAAATCAAATATATCAGGCATAGTCTGCTCTACCTGTTCCAAAATCTGGTCACGACTTCAAGTGGTCATGCCTGAGCCAAAAATGGAAGACTGGGTGCGGATAGCAAATGGTTTTGAGGAGACCTGCCACTTTCCACATTGTATTGAAGCCCTGGATGGGAAGCACATCCGTGTGCATAAGCCGCCAAACTCTGGGTCCAAATTCTATAATTATAAACAATATTTTTCTGTAGTGTTGTTGGCCCTAGTTGACAGTCACTATAGGTTTATAATTGTAGATATTGGGGCCTATAGACAAACAGGAGACTCCAGAGTCTTCAATTCGTCCATTATGGGTCGGCGGCTGCGCAATAATCAGTTGGACCTACCACCACGTCTGCTTCCAGGCTCCAATACGGAACCTGTGCCTTATGTTCTTGTTTCACATGAGGCCTTTCAATTAACCCATCATGTCATGAGGTAATATCCCCGAAGAAAGCTGGACCACCGGCGCCGAATCTTTAACTTGCGCCTATCCCGCGCACGGCGACTGGTGGGAGTGTGCCTTTGGCATTCTTTGTGCCAACTGGCGTGTCCTGCAGTCAGCCATTCAGGTAATAAAAGCATGTGTGATCCTACACAACTTCTCCAGAATACATGATTGCTCATCTAATGATGCTGAAGTTGTGTTGGGAAATGTTGTGATGCCTATTCCACATGTGATACCTTCCCGTCATCCGCCCTCTGGACTCAAAGTGCGGGATGCGTTCACTAATTACTTTGTTTCACCTGAGGGTGCTACTCCATTGCAAGAGACTGCTATATCTATGTTGTAATTTTTTTTATATGTAAAAAGCATGTTTGGTATTAAAGTGTGTGTTCTGTTTCCCTTAGGCTATGTGCACACGTTACGGATTCTCTGCGGATCCGCAGCGTTTTTTGCGGTGTAGAAACGCTGCAGATCCGCAATTGATTTACAGTACAATGTAAATCAATGAGAAAAAAAAAAAGAAGCTGTGCACACGTTGCGGAAAATCTGCTGCGGAAACGCTGTGGTTTAAAAGAAGTAGCATGTCACTTCTTTTTTGCGGATCTGCAGCGTTTTTGTACCCATTCCATTATAGAAAACCACAGGGGTAAAAAACGCAGCAAATCCGCAAAAAAAAAAAATGCCGCAAAAACGCACAAAAATGTTGCGGATCCGCACAAAAAAAACGCGATAAATCCACAGCTGCGTTTTCTGCCAAGAGAGGCAGAATCCGCACCAGAAATTCCTAAGGCTAATCCGCAACGTGTGCACATAGCCTTACATTGTTTAAAACGTTTAAATCTTAAGCTGATCAATATTGGAATTAAAAAGCAGACACTATTCATATTGTTTCAATTGTTTATAATGTCAAAAAATTACTTTTGCAAACAATAAACCATATTAGTTGCATATGGCTTTTGGGCCCAAATTTAGGCAAGAAATATTTTACCCATTTTGTAAAAACAAAATTACAAACAAAAAATTATAAATTATGGTAGGTTGGTGGTGGGGATGACGGCAGGCTGTGGTGAGGTCTCCAGAGGCTCGGTAGGGCTGCTGCTGTTTCCCTGGTCCTCCTGTTGCTGTTCCTCCTGTCTTCCTGATGCCACTGCTGGTGGGATGCAGCTGGAAGGTGCAGAAGATGGGCCAACCACCTCTTCACCTCCCCCGACTGGGTCGATAGGGGCCTCGGAGTCTGAGCATGTTTCCCTCTCAGTGAGGTTGGACTGAGTGCTGTTTTTTATTAAATAAAAAAAAATGAAGCTATGACCCTAACAGCATATGTAAAATGTGGTGCGATGTATGTACTTACAGTCTGAGATCCAGAATGGGAGCCAGAAGAGACAGGCGATCATAATATAAATATACTTGCATTTAGTCGATGCTGCATCACCACTCCTGGCCCTCGGCTGACATTCCCACCAGTACTGATTCCTGATGCTGCGCCAGCGTCTCATGACATCATCCACCTCAACGTAACATAATAATTACATTGAAATTTTGATTTCAAATATTTAACATAAATTTTTCACTGTCATGTGGCCATATAATGTTAAATTTTAACATAAGAAATATTAAACATATTCTTAAAAATCATTCACAAATTATGATTTTATGGTCTAATGGTAACACGTGTTAGTTTGCTCAATAATATTAATAAAGGATAGTACTTACTAATTTGTTGCTGGCCCTCACGTGGTCTATCCTCAAAGTCATGGAACATCTGGACACATATCCTCCTCCATGCCGCCTCTTTTCGGGCCCAGTCAGCATAATGGGCGTCCCTCTGATCCCACAGTTCTTGCCTCTCTTGGACCAGAACTGGCAGCAACTCCACATTTATGTATGTTGACATACTGGACTCCGTGGAGGCGTTCTTCCGGGATGTTTGGAATGCTTTCTAAGCTAGTTAGCATGTCAAGGCTTCCTGATAATGGAGGATTCAATTTCCTGTCACCTGGAGAAGTCTTGAGTATTTCTCACAAGTCACACGTATGGTCCGTGTGTAATCCGTATTTTTCTCGCACCCATAGACTTGCATTGGCGCATTTCGGGTGTAATACGGTGACAAACGCAGCCTGCTGCGATTTCAAACGCATGTATAATACGGTCGAGAAAATTACGCATGATGCGAGATGCCCCATAGATTAACATTGGTCTGAGTGCTATGTGATTTTTTATCACATAGCAGTCGTCCGTATTTCCGTACATAGGAAATTGTAATTGGGCTTGGAAATACTAAGTACTGATGTACAAAACAGATGCCATACGGATGTCATACGAATGACAATACAGATGAAAACTGGACTTTTTTTATGCTCTCGTGTGAACTTAGCTTAATGTCCATTCATATAGCCTTAGTTATAGATTTAGTTTTTCCTTTATACCCTTGATAAAGCTGTTAGCATTTTTGGTGCGGATATTGCAATTGAGTTTACTGATGTGTTTAGAGGGGTTAAAAAACTACTTAACTTAGCATAGGTCAACATCAGATCAGATGGGTGCAGGACGCTGGCGTTCTCACCGATCAGCTGTTACAAACGCAGTCGACAGCCGGATATAAGTAATGTATGGAACAGAAAACCAAAGCTCTGTTCAATATTTAGTGGCTGTTGCCTGGTACTGCTGATCAGGAAACATTCCCTGAGCTGATCTTCAGTACCCGGCAGAAGCCACTACATAAGGGCGCTTTACTGTTCAGCTCCAGTCATTTTTTACATCCGGCTGCCAGCTGATCATGGGGGCGCTGGGTGATAGCTGATATGGATGACCTAAGGCTAGATCATTAATATTTTAAGGCTTTGTAAAATTGGTGGGTGGCTGAATTTTTTTTTTGTAAAAAATACCTC
Organism: Ranitomeya variabilis; assembly: GCF_051348905.1. Classification (NCBI taxonomy): domain Eukaryota; kingdom Metazoa; phylum Chordata; class Amphibia; order Anura; family Dendrobatidae; genus Ranitomeya; species Ranitomeya variabilis. The sequence continues at coordinate 190,460,729 of NC_135232.1, forward strand.
ATATGCATTATAACAATGGTGCAGATTTACAATAACTGTTGTGTGAGAATTCCAGCAGTTGCCCAAAAATTCAGACACAAATTTTCAATACATTAACCCCTTCCCGACATCTGACGGTATAGTACGTCACATGTCGGGACCCCCGCTTTGATGTGCGCTCCGGCGGTGAGCGCACATCAAAGCCGGGACATGTCAGCTGTTTTGAACAGCTGACATGTGCCCGCAATAGGCGCGAGCAGAATCGCGATCTGCGCGCGCCTATTAACTAGTTAAATGCCGCTGTCAAACGCAGACAGCGGCATTTAACTACCGCATCCGGCCGTGCGGCCGGATATGAGCGCATCGCCGACCCCCGTCACATGATCGGGGGTCGGCGATGCTCCTCCATTGTAACCATAGAGGTCCTTGAGACCTCTATGGTTACTGATTGCCGGTGGCTGTGAGTGCCCCCCTGTGGTCGGCGCTCACAGCACACCTGCAAATCTGCTGTGTAGCAGCGATCTTATGCTCACTGCTGCATAGCAGAGGCGATCGGGCTGTGCCTGCTTCTAGCCTCCCATGGAGGCTATAGAAGCATGGCAAAAGTAAAAAAAAAAAGTTTTTAAAAATGTGAAAAAAATAAAAAAAATATAAAAGTTTAAATCACCCCCCTTTCGCCCCAATCAAAATAAATCAATTAAAAAAAACCCCAACCTACACATATTTGGTATCGCCGCGTTCAGAATCGCCCGATCTATCAATAAAAAAAAAGCATTAACCTGATCGCTAAATGGCGTAATGAGAAAAAAATTCGAAACGCCAGATTTACGTTTTTTTGGTCGCCACGACATTGCATTAAAATGCAATAACGGGCGATCAAAAGAACGTATCTGCACCAAAATGCTATCATTAAAAACGCCAGCTCGGCACACAAAAAATAAGCCCTCACCCGACCCCAGATCACAAAAAATGGAGACGCTACGAGTATCGGAAAATGGCGCAATTTTGTTTTGTTTTTTGCAAAGTTTGGAATTTTTTTTCACCACTTAGGTGAAAAATAACCTAGTCATGTTAGGTGTCTATGAACTCGTAGTGACCTGGAGAATCATAATGGCAGGTCAGTTTTAGCATTTAGTGAACCTAGCAAAATAGGCAAGCAAAAAACAAGTGTGGGATTGCACTTTTTTTGCAATTTCACTGCACTTGGAATTTTTTTCCCGTTTTCTAGTACACGACATGCTAAAACCAATGATGTCGTTCAAAAGTACAACTCGTCCCGCAAAAAATAAGCCCTCACATGGCCAAATTGACGGAAAAATAAAAAAGTTATGGCTCTGGGAAGGAGGGGAGCGAAAAACGAAAATGGAAAAACGGAAAAAGCTCTGGGGGTGAAGGGGTTAGTAATTTGCACCAAAAAGAAGTCTCTTTGCTAGACACGTAAAAGTTTTGCCTATCAGTAAGATGTGCCAGATTCATCATTTGCGTGCAGCACATTTTGGGCACAAGATACTGGTCTAAAACACCCGAGATGTGAAATAAAATAGAACACCAAGTGTTACTTGCATCAATCTATCAAATAGCTTGAGCCACTTGTGACAGATTGGGTCACATTTAACACGAGCAGGGACCACCTGTTTATTAGGCAGTCCCTGCATGTGTTGCGGCTGTTGACCAGCCATGAGACATGCAGCCGCGGGGACCTGAACATAGTATTCGAGCACGGTGAAGATACTGTTAGCACCTGAGTATGCTCGGATAACACCTTATCCCAGCACGTTCGCCCATCACTAGGCATGATACCTTTATAGGATGTAATATCAGTGATAGGCCTTATTCACACAACTGTATAGCAGCCATATTGTATGGTCTCTGCCGTGGACACGATTCCCGGGCTGTTTGTCAGTCTCCTGACCTGAAATAACAGCTTCATAGGCATATATTTACTGCTGTGTTTAAAGGGACTGTGTCACCCCCAACACTGGATCTAAACTATTTAGGCTACGTTCACATTTGCGTTGTGCGCCACAACGCAAACAAAAACGCAGCAAAACGCATGCACAACGCTGCGTTTTGCGACGCATGCGTCCTTTTTTTGGTTGATTTTGGATGCAAAAATGCAACTTGCTGCGTCCTCTGCGCCCAGACGCGTGCGCCGCAGTGACGCATGCGTCGCAAAACGCAAGTGCAACGCATGGCCATGCGCCCCCATGTTAAATATAGGGGCGCATGACGCATGCGGCGACGCTGCGGCGCAGACCGCAAATGTGAACGTAGACTTAGGAAAAATTGAGAGGACAGCGGCACAGCACTGATGAAAAAAACTTTATTCAGGTATAGCAAGCCATATTAAAAACATGAAAATAATTTCTTGAGTTCATGCCCATCGGATACCTCGTGCCCAGCTTTAGAATCCACAATGCCTTCCTTGGAAGTCAATAGTTTGTTTGTTTCCACCACGAATGGGATTAAAAATATTTTCAAATGCATAAAAAGCAAAACACAAACAGAAACTATTGACTTCAAGGGAGGCATTGTGGCTTCTAAAGCCGGACACAGCCAATAATGAGCGCAGGAGAGGAGGCGCTGGATCCATGATGGACGGTCTGAGGGAACAACGGGCAGGCAGCAATGGTCTGTAGTAATGGCGCAGAATATATGGCACAGGCGGCCCAGGACGGAACATGGCGGCCCCCGCCTGAGAGGTCCGCCTCTTGTCATGTGAGTGATATGTACCCCCCCACATATAGCCACCAGGGCTGGAGACATGCAGGCGCACTACAGCTCCCAGCAATATCTGACAGCACTTGTCCTAGTGACCCCTGAACACTACAGGTCACTGGGTCACCTGCGGGCTACGTCTCTCTAAAGAGGGGCACATAAGCGACATTTTGTATTTGCCCAAATTTCCAGCACGTGTTTATGAACAGCCCCATAGGGAATAATAGAAGATAAATAAAGCCGGAGCCTGCTTGCTGCACCAGCGGAAGAACACGGCATTGGACGGAGTGAGCCCGTCCGTCATGGCTGTATGTGCGGCATGGGACTCGCCGTGGTGGTGTCCACACGCTGACATGCGCAGTATAGTCTCGAGCGGCATGTGCCATCTTTATAATCTCCCGCTCACTATTGCCCCATCACGTGACCACACAGCTCCGCCCCTCCTTGTCTCGGCGCATCCGCGCAGCTGTGCACTTCCTGGCCGCCAGCTGGGAGCACCGGAAGTCAGCAGACACGGGCTCTGCTACCGAGTGTGATTGGCGGAGGGTTCGCGCGGCTCTGCACACCCTGGTCCGGCTGCTGTCTGCACACAGTGCCGCCGCCATCTGCTGCACAGTAAGTTGGAGTGTATTATGCAGAGCAGTCCCGCACTTAAAGCAGTGTGTGACTGCTGCTCACTCATATTATGGGCGCCGCTCACACTGCGCTCCACATCATTGCCTCCTAGTTCTAGAATCATTTAAAGGGAACATGTCACCGGTTTTCCCAACATAAACTACGGCCACCACCTTTAATGGGTCTTCCAGCAGTCTGGTGAGTTGTGGAAGTCCCCAACCCCCTCTCTCTTAGGGTGTTTCCACGGTCCGTAAATGCTGTGGGTTGGACTCTGCGTACAGTGTCCAGACTCCAGATGATACAGCATAGAGGATGGACTTTCATGAAATCTCATGTTCACTATGTGTGCACGGACGTCTCCGGCTTCCCTGCAGAGACGGACATGCGGCGCCTCTTTCCAGACTGCAGCATGTCTATTTATCTTGTGGAGACACTGTCTCCTCAAGATAAATATCACAGTCCAATGTATTGGGCGCGGTGATTCTGCACGGTTCAGTGAACACATGCGGAATCACTGCGTGTACGAAACCCGGCAGCGCTTTGGATAGAGCCGACATGTGCTGTGTCCAAAGCGCTGCCGGTTTCTGCCCATGGAAACATACACTTACGACCCCCGTACGGTCTGGTCCCATAGGCGTCACTGGTCTTGATCTGCCTCTTCTAGCCCCACAGTCACAGTCCCTGCTTCATGTGTGTGATGCATCTTACGTCGTCCACCCAGTGTCCCCAATCTCGCTCCTGTCTGCCATGTTGAGTCCTGTCACTGGCATTCGCCGGCTTTACTTCCAGGTCACTGGCGCTCTTTGGCCTTTCCTGGCATGTGCATTACAGTATTTTTGCCGCTATGCAGAGAGACTGGGATGCTATGAGGATGATGTCGGACGTGGAATCCACATGAAGCAGGGCAGGAGAATGGCAACTCTGGGAAGAGAGGAGGCGCCGAAGCAAGACCAGTGATGCCGACTGGAACTGACCGTGCCGTATAGGGGTATATAAATGGTATTTTTGGGGCTATGCAGAGGGGGTTGCAGACTTGCAAACAACATGCTAGACTGCTGTAAAATGGGCATTAAAGGGAGTGGCTGTAGTTCATGTTCGGGAAAACCTGGTGACCGGTTACCTTTAGTCTTCACATTATTTTCCTATGTGAAAAGAAAAAAATGATAGAAATGGAAATGCAAAATCGTAATGCAAAAAGTAAGATCTACTTATAACACTTTTGGCAAAAAAATAAGTAACATCTATCTGAATATGGCAATGCGAAAACAAATACATTTTAAAAAATATTTCTGTAAAATTAGCAAACCATAAAAACCAATATAAATCTGGCATCACTATAATCATAATGACCCGAGCAACAAATCTCTTTATTACTATTACTGCATGTTGAACCACTGCAAAAAAATTATAAAAACTAACTGAATTGCTGGCTGTTTGTAAAAAGCATTTTACTGTGATAGTAGCAAAAAACATAAAAAAATATAAATCTGGGTATCACTGTAATGCACCGACCTGAAGAATAAAGCAGTCTTATCACTAATACCTCACAGTGAACCGTGCAAAAAATAAGAATTATTCTTGTACTTCTGTTTATTCAGATTTTTGCAATGCAAAATGAACAAGGCTCAGTTCACATTTATCCTGTGCTCTTTGCTGATTGCCTAAGTTGGGATTTCAGTAAAATCGCAAAAATTACGATTCATATAAAACCCCCAATGGAACCATTCACCATTATTATTAAGACAGATGAGGTCACTTTAGACTTTATCATATCTCTGTTCCGGCGGTGTCCCATCATTTCAGCGCACAAGTGAGGTGGACCACAGTTCTGTGCACGCCTAAGGGTATGGCTCCACGGTCCGGAGGGGCGGCGGTATCGCCGCAGCGGCGAAGCCGCTCGACGCTAAGCCCCGCCCCCTTTCTGGGACGCGATGGTGCCGGATGTGTACAGTACACATCCGGGATCATCGCACCCCTCGCCATAGGGCCCTGTGATATGCCTTGCGGGGACGCTGCGATCTGAAAAGACGCGCAGCATGTCCGGAGTCGCAGGGCCGCCGCGTGCGGGTTTCCACGCATAGTGGAGACGGGATTTCATAAAATCCCCTCCACTATGCAGGAACATCTGGACGCTGCAGCGTCAAACAAGCAGCGTTTACTTACCGTGGAAACATACCCTAAGGGTATGTGTCCACGTTCAGGATTGCCTCAGGATTTGGTCAGGATTTTATGCAGGTAAAATCCTGGCCAAATCTGCACCTGAGGTCACTGGCAGGTCACCTGCGTTGTCCTTGAGTTTTTTCTGCAATGTAAGGACATGCTGCGTTCTTAAAAGATGCGCCGCATGTGAGTTTTCTCGGGTCTGCCGCATGCGTCTTTTACTGCATAGTGGAGACGGGATTTCATGAAATCCCCTCCACTATGCTGTAACATCTGGACGCTGCGTTTTTTATGCATGCTGCTCAACGCTGCGTCAAAAACTCAGCGTTTCCTGAACGTGGACACATACCCTTTGTGCGGATTCTGCAGCGTTTTACACCTGTTCCATAATTGGAATCCGCAGGCATGAAAACGCATGTGAAAACCGCAGGTTAAACGCAAGGGCGTTTTACCTGCAGATTTTTCAGAATCTCTGCGGAAAAATCCACACACGAATCCGCAACGTGTGCACATACCATAAGACAACACACATTTATTGAGTATTTGAGTTTTTTACCTCAGTATTTGTTAGCCAAAACCAGGAGTGGAACAATCGGAGGAAAAGTATAATGGAAACACGTGAACCACTTCTGCATTTTTATTTTTTAACCCACTCCTGGTTTTGGCATACAAATATTGAGGTAAAATACTGACCAAATAATCAAAAATGGCCTTAAAAGATGACTACCACCGGAACAAACATAGTCCAAAGTGTATTCATCTGCCTCATAGTGGTTCCGTTCAGTTTTTGGGAATTTACACGGAAACCCCATTGTAAGTGATTAGCATAGAACATAAAAATATGATCCAGCCTTAAAAGTGATGAGAAAAGGTTATGTACCTGGGTGGTAGCCCAGATTGCCCTTATTATGAAGTACATATGTGTGCAGTTCATGCTGTGAGGATTCCCCGTTGTCGGCGAGACCTAGCAGTCAGGTAGCTGGAAGTATGTGATATGAACACTAATGTGCACAATCCGATTAGATGTGTGTGGCCTCGGTCAATGCACCACCGGAGCATCCTCGCGGCGTGTGCTGCACCCAATGCAGTCACAAGTCTGCAGTCAGTGACAGTAACCAAATATGTCATTTAAAGATGAGATGAAAATGGTCTAAAATGACTTAAATGGGTTGTCTGGTTAAAAACAATAAGTCTGCAGTCACTGTGTGACTGCAGACTTATGAATCCCCCCAACGTGCACACTGTGTGCACTGCGAGGGTTTGCTGGTTCTTGAGCTGGGAACGTATGCGTTATACTTACTCCCAGCCAGAGCCCGACTAGTGGGTGCAGCCTCGCTCCTTATACTTGTATTGAGTGAGGCAGTGCCCGCTAGATGGGCCACAGCCTCGCTCTATAAAAGTGTGTGGAGTGAGGATGGACAACCCCTTTAATGTACTCTAAGCTGGAAAAATCAAAATTCAGGTCCACATTAATACTGGCAATTTGTACAACAGTCTATTATCCATTTTCCCTAGCCTTGACCATTTAGGAAGAAATGCAAAAAAAAAAACACAACTGGATTGGAGTTAAACTGTTTCAGACCTGAGACCAGAGGGTGTGTATGAGTTATAAATGCCCCTGGCCAGTGGGTGCGGCCTTGCTCCATACACTTATATTTAGCCGAGGCTGCTCCTCAACCAGTGATGTGGATGTAACTGACTAGAGGGTGCGGCCTCGCTCTCTACAAGTTTATCGAGCGAGGCTGTGCCCACTGGCTGGGGGTATGTATAACTCAAACATACCTTCCTGTCCTGGGTCTGAAACTGGCAAATCCCTTCAGCGTGCACCGTGCATGCACTGGGGGGATTTATAAGTCTGCAGTCACACAGTGACTGCAGACTTATTGAGAGGAAAATGCCTTTATACATCTCAGATGCTGACTAGGGATAAGTGAATAGGTTCGGGTAAGTCCTAATCCGAATAGCTATAGCGCTTACTGAATAGCTGCCTGGAGAACCCGGATACCTGGAGCGCTCCCGGTAATCAGCTGTTCAACACCGCAGCTGCATGTGCCGCGGCTGTGGGACAGTTACAACACATGCATGGAGAGTCTGCGTGTTGTGACTGTCACACAGCCGCGGCACCGATCAGCTGGAGCGCTCCAGGTATCTGGGTTCCCAATGCACCTATTCGGTAAGTGCTATAGCTATTCAGATAAAGACTTTTCCGAAACTATTCACTCATCCCTAATGCTGACCAGTGGTTGATATCTGAAAATTTTAAATCTCATGTTGGGTTTATTTCTCCCAGTAGCTGCCAGTTTTCAGTTATGCAGGCAGATTAGTCACCACTCACAACACTCAGAATGCAGACTGTAATTACACCTTGCACAGACTGACAGCCGGTCCAGCAATGCATCAGTACAGTGCCAACTCTCAATGCTGAGGCACAATTACAGCCACCACTCCATGCTGGGATCAGTGACTAATTGCTCTGGGCACTCCTGTATGTCTGAATGCTGGCAGCAGATTATCCCCTTAAAGGGAACCTGTCACCCCCCCAGGCGTTTGAAACTAAAAGAGCCACCTTGTGCAGCAGTAATGCTGCATTCTGACAAGGTGGCTCTTTTAGTTCTGGGTGCTGTAACTGCAGAAATAATCAGTTTTGTAATTTGTCAGAAAATACCTTTATTCAGTCCTGGAGTCAGGCCTTCCCCCCCCCCCCCTGCTGCAGACGCCACACAGCCGTCACTCAAGTCTTCTTGGCGCCGGGCGCCGCCTCCTCAGGGCTGTTTTGAAATCAGCCGGCGCCTGCGCTCTTTTCTCCTGCTTTGGGCAGGCGCAGTCCGTCTGTCCTCATATGCAGTCTAGCTGACTGCGCCTGTGCGGCCGCCCTGCCTGTGACTCCCAGCCCCGCAGTGTCTTCTGATTTATTCACATTGCGGGGCTGGGAGTCACAGGCAGGGCGGCCGCACAGGCACAGTCAGCTAGACTGCATATGAGGACAAAAGACGGGCAGCGCTCACTGCACCTGCCCAAGGCAGGAGAAAAGAGCGCAGGCGCCGGCTCATCTCAAAACAGCGCTGAGGAGGCGGCGCCCGGCGCCAAGAAGACTTGAGTGACGGCTGTGTGGCGTCTGCAGCAGGGGGGAAAGGCTTGCCTCCAGGACTGAAGACAAGGTATTTAGGACAAATTACAAAACGGATTATTTCTGCAGTTACAGCACCCAGAACTAAAAGAGCCACCTTGTCAGAATGCAGCATTACTGCTGCACAAGGTGGCTCTTTTAGTTTCAAAAGCCTGGGGGGGTGACGGGTTCCCTTTAAAGGGACTTGGTTTGAATAGTCATCCTGTGCTGACAAAGTATTTGTGCTCGGTGCTTCATGGCAGGGCCAATCATTTAACTCCACCTTCCCAAATGCTTGTTTTCCCTCCATCTCCACTCCCCCCTCTTTTGACAGCTCGGGCTTCCTGGAGGCAGAGAATGGGATACAATGTATTTAAATATTTGGCCACACCATGGTGCACCAAGAGCCTGTACTTGTCTTGAACAGTCACTCTGTGATGATAGTTCCTTTCAGACTTGATGGATATACCCCAATTGCTGAAATGGAAAAGCCAGAGAAGAAAAGCGTTCGGGCCAATGATTTTTTTTTCCAGAACTTGTACAAATGTACTAGCTTGCGCCTTTATTTGTATAATCTCTGTTGGTCAGTTATAACTTTTTTTTTTTTTTTTCCCCCCATCAGATTCAGTCATGCCGTCTTGTATAGTGAATGGCTGTATTCATAAGACTACCAAGAAGCATTGCAACGATGACGGGATCATAATGCATGCGTTTCCATCTAGTCTTTCTAGAATAAGGCTGTGGCTCAGAAGTATTGAGAAATGTAACTATCAGTACTTTGGAAATATTGATGCTTTGTCCGAGAGCATCTTTTATAAAAAGAATAATAGTTCTTTTCGGATTTGTTCGGACCACTTTACCTCAGAATCCTATGCTCCAGTGAACAGTAGGAGACGCGCCCTGAGACAAGATGCAGTACCCTCAATTTTCAGCCCACCAGCTACCTTGCCTGCTGTACAAGACGCTACTGGTTCACACCCAGTTCCTTTCATGGTGGATGCCATCACACAGACAGATCCCTATACAAACACCGAGGACAAAGGTGCTCAATGGCCAGAGTTTGAGTTTAATATTGGAGGGCAGCCTTGGAAGATAGAGCATGACCATTTGTACCACGCTTCTCGACTTCCTGCCGCAAATTCTCAACGAGCTATGAATGCTAGCTCCCATGTAACTACCAAAGGCAATTCTATGATTTATGAGTTAAAAATACAACAACCAACTCTGGAAAAAGAACCAGTGGTAGTGAACGTCTCTAACTCCTCTCTGTTTTCAGACAGAGTCAGATGTATGCGACAAAAAAATGCTGATGATAACTGTGTAAATGAACGTAAGTTTATTGTATTTGAGTCATGCCTTGATGTTCTGTTTGAAAGTGTTAGATGTAGGATTGGAGACTGTAATGCCCCCATTTTTCGTACACAGAAACATGTTTTGGGCTCTTACTTGTCGGTGGCGGCTCAGTGCCATAAAGGACACTCTTTTCATCTATGGCACAGTCAGCCTACCAGAGGGGAAGTTGCTCTTGGAAATGTCTTGAGTTCAGCTGCCATCTTATTTAGTGGATCACATTTTCACAAAGTACAAGAGATGTGCCAGTTATTGGGATTGCAGTTCTTAACACACAGTTTATATGACTTGTATCAACAGAAATATCTGATTCCGACAGTGGACATCCACTGGAAGCAGGAACGTCTGAGACTCAATGATGCTTCTTTAGGTACTCGACTATGTCTTGTGGGTAGTGGTCAATGCACTACATATGATGATGGTGTAAAGTATGGCATATACACTTTCCTTGATGTTGCGACCAAGAGAATTGTTGACTTTGAATCTATTGAGGGAACCAAAGCGAACTCCAGTGCAGCTTTGAAACGAAAAGCTTTTGTAAGGTGCTTAAACAGAATTTTACGGGACCAGTTTGATGTAGCAACTATAGCTACAGACTATCATCCAAATATAAAAAGAACTTGTGAGCACAACTCTAGGATCCCACATGAGTATGATGCTTGGCACTATACAAAAAGCATTGAAAAACGTCTTCGAGCAGCAAGCAAGAAGGAAAACTGTTCTGTCATAGCAGAATGGATTCCTAGCATAAAAAAACACTTGTTGTGGTGCTCCAGTACCAGCAAGGGAAATACTGAGGTGCTTCGTGAACTGTGGCAATCATTGCTTATGCATGTGACTGACCGACACTTATGGCATCATGGTGGTATGTTCCATGCCTGCGCACATAGACCGTTAAAAAGACTTGACAGTCTTCGTCGACCCTGGATTAAAGAAAACTCCCAGGCGTATCTTGCATTGTATGATGTGGTGATGAATCCCAAAGTCTTAGAAGACCTCAATCATCTCTCCCAGTTTTTGCATACAGGAGAAATGGAGGTATATCACCATTTTTTATCAAAATACCGTCCCAAAAAGGTTCACTTCAAATTAAATGCATTAAAGGCTCGCGTAAAGCTTGCAGCATTGGCACACAATGCAAATGTTCACAAACCTCGTGTAAATGCCAGTTCCATACATCAAGGGAAAGCTGCCATCGGAACACTGAGACTTGATATGGGTTCCACATCGAAACAATCATGCATCTCAAAGATACTCTGTGCATCATCTACTTATTCACACATGTTGCCCATGATGACCTATGTCTTAAAGTACTTTGACTATCGGCTTATAAGTAGGCGTTCCTTGTGGACATCTGTATTAAAAGACTTTCTAGAGCCAAAATTAAACAAAAGAAGTTACTAGCACTAGTATCTTACTGTACTTGTACATTTGTATGGGAACATTCTCTTTATTACTTTTTTAAATAAAAAATTGAGAAAAATCCTTAACAAATGTTGTCTATAAAAATGAACAGAACTTGCTTAAACATGTACCTTTTTCATGGCTTAGAAATAATCTGGTGGCCGAACGTTTAAGTATTTATGTATTGGCTGGACCTTTTAAATTCCTTATGTCCCTACACACTATCCAATCAACATGGTGTACTATTGGGTTCAGATGGACTCTTGTGATTGGCATATCACTCCGATACCCGAGTGTTGACGATATATTGATATGATGTATTACAGTGAAGGGATTGTCTGAGAATTTCTATAGATTTTTTTTTTTTTTTTTTAATAAGAATTGGCTATATTTTTCTTGGAGGCCCAAAATCCGGGCATGTTTCTCAGAGCTGACACTGCTACAGATAAGCATTGCAGGGGTGCTCACACCATACAGTGTCTTACCCACTCTCACTTGTGCAATGTAAGTGACAGTTAGAATGGGTTTCTTTGCTGTGGCTCTTGTGTTAAGGCACAGATCAGCACTGGGTAAACCCTTTCTGTGCAATGTACAGCTGCCATGTATATTGCACAGGCTCGTTAGTAATATATGAAATGGTGCCCGGAGGCAGAAATTTGTCTTATATTTAAAAGGAATATCAGCAAGATTTTCCACATCCCCAGTATTTATATGCGCATGTAGCTCTTTCAAATCCAGCAATACCTTCACATGTTCAGTCCATTACTGAGAAATTAGCGTTTGCGTTGTTATGCAAATGAAGTGTAGATGTATAGCCTCTGACAGTCCAGCTCTGCTCCATGCCCAGCACAGTATCCTACTTGACTGACAGCTCCTTTGCATGAAGTCACACAAAATAGAGGCTCAGTCATACAGGAGGTCGTGGTGGCACTGGGCAGGGAATAAAGCTGGGTTGGCAGAGGCTTCAGATTCACAGCTTCATTAAAGAAGTTGTCCACTACTATAACCTTCTTTTTTTTTTTCATAAATCTTGCTATTATGTGCCACTGAAAACATCTACTGTGTTTATTTAGCAATATTACCTTTTATCATGCTGTAGCAGCACATCTTCAGTGCTGGATCCAGCTCTCATGGGGTTAATCGACAACTTCCTTTCTCCTGACTTATTGTGCTCTAATACTACAAGTTCCATGATGCATTGCACTCGCCTGTAACTCTGCACCTGGCACACCCACTCCAAAACACACCCCAACCCCTCCTCTATCTTCAAAAAGATTTGTGATGTCATTTCTGTCCAACCTCCTCTCTTACATTTGTCCAACCCACACTCCATTACACACAGATAGATAGATAGATAACAGATATAGATATATCTGTATGTATTCATCTATGTCTATTTCCTTAGATATGTCCATATCCATGTTTCTAAACCCCTTCACCCCTGGAGCTTTTTTCGTTTATCGCTCCCCTTCTTTCCAGAGCCATAATGTTTCCGCCAATATGGCCATGTGGGGGCTTATTTTTTGCGGGACAAGTTCTACTTTTGAACGACACCATTGGTTTTACCATGTCGTGTAACAGAAAATGTGAAAAAAATTCAAAGTGCAATGAAATTGCAAAAAAAGTGCAATCCCACACTTGTTTTTTGCTTGGCTTTTTTGCTAGGTTCACTAAATGTTAAGGCTGTGTGCACACGTTGCGGATCTGATTGCAGATCCACAGGGTTTTTTGCCGCACAGAATTGCATCAAATCCGCAGTGTAGTGCACAACCAATGTAAGTCTATGGGAGCCGCAGACTTGTTCTGCACATGCTGCGTAAAAAGCCGCACCGAAATGCAGCTTTTTTTTCCCGCAGCATGTCACTACTTTTGTGCGGAACTGCAGCGTTTCTGCACCCTTAGACTTTCATTGAGTCGGGCACATCCGCAGATGTAAAAAAGATCTGCAGTTTTGCTGCGGATGTGGGTCCGAGAAACGCTGCAGTTCGGGAGGAGGGAAGTGTGTGAGCGGTGACTGTGTGCGTGTATGTGTGTGCTGGGTCTGCGGGCTGTTCGGATGTGTGCAGTACTGTTTAGGTGTGTGCGGGGCTTTTCAGGTGGGTGCCTGGTTGTTCGGGTGTGTGTGGACACACACCCTACGCTATCCATACATCTATCAATAGGTATATCCAGATATATCTATAGATAGATATATGAATAGATAGATGTATGCATCTATAGATCTATCTATATGTAGATCTGTCTATCCATTTCATCTATCTGTCTGTGTAATGGAGTGTGGGTTGGACAAATGTAAAAGAGGAGGTTGGACAATAATGACATCACAAATCTTTTTTGTTCAATAATACATCTTTATTTAGCTTTCAAACGCATAAAAACCGCGCAAAAACTGCACCCAAAGGGAATTAAAATACATCAAAAACTGCACCAAAAGCGCATCAAAACCGCACCAAAAACTGCATCAAAACCGCACCAAGAACTGCATCAAAACTGCACCAAAAACTGCATCAAAACCTTGATGCAGTTTTTGGTGCAGTTTTGATGCTGTTTTTGGTGCGGTTTTAGTGCAGTTTTGGTGCGGTTTTGATGCAGTTTTTAGTGCTGTTTTTGCGCGGTTTTGATGCAGTTTTTGGAAATAAATAAGTAAACGGAAAATGTGCATGATTTGAATGGAAGCATGCATGAAAAAACAGATTTGGAGGCCGGATTCATCATTTTGCATCTCAGTTTCATACGTTTTTCGCCGGATCCATCGCTGTGGGTTTTTTCGCCGGGCAGAAAAAACGATCCTCTGTATGTGTTTTCCGTCCGGCGGGAACAGCTTTTTTGACGGAAACAGCAGAAAACGGATGAAACGTGTGGCAATCAGGCGCAATCCGGCGCTAATACAACTCTATGAGAAAAAAACGGATCCGTTTTTTTCAAAACTCGCCGGATTGTGCTTGACGGCAAAAACCTGATGTGTGAAAGCAGCCAGATATATGGATAGATAGATATATCTATAGATACATAGATGTATCTATAAATATATCCATAGATAGATATATCCATAGATCTATAATAGAAAGGCCGATGTTTCTAAGGCTACTTTCACACTTGCGTTTTTAGCAATCTGTCGCAATCCGTCTTTTTGAGGAAAAAAACGGATCCTGCAAATGTGCTCGCAGGATGCGTTTTTTACCCATAGACTTGTACTAGCGACGGATGGCCACACGTCGCATCCGTCGTGCAACGGATCCTTCGTGTTTTGGCTGATCATTGGAACGAAAAACGTTAAAGTGAACTTTTTTTGACCGTCGCGTCCGCCATTTTCTACTGCGCATGCACGGCCAAAACTCCGCCCCCTCCTCCCTGGACTTCAGAATGGGCAGCGGATGCGTTGAAAAACTGCATCCACTGCCCACGTCGTGCACAAATTTCTCAACGTGCGTCGGTACGTAGGCCCGACACATAGCGACGGACCCGTACCGACGCAAGTGTGAAAAAGGCCTTAATGAGCGTTTAATTTAATAAAAAAACAGCGTGGGATCCCGCGCAATTTTCTGCACCAGAGGGGGAAAGCCGACGGCCGGGGGCCAATATTTGTAGCCTGCTATGAATATCAGCCCGGAGCATCTATAAGATGCGCCAATTCCGGCACTTAGCCCCTCTCTTCCCACTCCCGTGTAGCGGTGGGATATGGGGTAATAAGGGGTTAATGTCACCTTGCTATTGTAAGGTGACATTAAGCCGGGTTAATAACGGAGAGGCGTCAATAAGATGCCTATCCATTATTAATCCAATACTAGTAAATGGTTAATAAAACACACACACATTAGGAAAAAAGTATTTTAATAATCTTCATTTAACCATACTTACCACACTTCAGCGCCTGCAAAAAACGTAAAATAAACCGTATACTACCTGTCTGCCGTAGTCCAATTAATAACGAGTGTCCCACGACGATCTCCCCTATAGAACAGTGACATCGGGTGATGTCACTGCTCTATAGGACCTTCAGTGACACACTGACAGGAGACAATGGCTCCTGCAGTGCATCACTGAGGTTACTATAGTTCAGAGTCTCACTTTATGGCAATTGCTGCGTGGGAACATTTCTCACACAGCAATGCCATAAGTGAGACTAGGGACTATTTCTCACAGGGGCGTAGGAATACATTGTGGGGAATACATTGTGGAAGGATACCTTCCTCCCCTCATTGTATTCCTGGAGCCCCTGGAGAGCGGTCGTATCAGATGATGCTCCTGCTCTCCACGGGAGATCGTCGAGGGACACTCGTTTTAACTGGATTTGTGGCTCAGGGAGTATAGTGTTTAATATTTTTTACAGATGACACTGGCTTTGGGGATTAGGGTGACAAGTGATGGTGAGTATGTAATCTGTTATATGTACTGTATGCCTATATTTATGTTGTATGTATGTACTGTATGTGGCATGTTGCATTCGCATGCTGCATGTCGCCGCATGGTGCATGTCACATGCTGCATTTCGTCGCATGGTGCATGTCGCCGCATGTTGCATGTCATCGCATGGTGCATGTCGTATGTTGCATTTCGCCGCATGTTGTCGCATGGTGCATGTCGCCGCATGTTACATGTCACATGCTGCATGTCATCACATGTCATATGCTACATGTTATCGCATGCTGCATGTCATCGCATTGCACATAGTACATCACCCAGCTTTGCGCATAGACTTTCCTCTGCTCCTAGCATTGTGATGGTATGTTCACCCACCCAGTCCACCCAGCTCTCCTGCTGTCTGTCTGTGAAGTGCACATAGTACATCACCCAGCTTTGCGCATAGACTTTCCTCTGCTCCTAGCATTGTGATGGTATGCCTTTCAGCTAACCCCCAACTTACCCTGTGTTATTTATGACCTTGTTTACTTAGGATTGATTGTATGCATCTGGTCCACCCTTAATTCTCTGACCAAGATGAGCAGAAACCACTCCTCTCTGCTCCACACCTGAACGCACTTAGTTTTCCATATATTGCATAGCACAAGTCTGCTAGACTTCAGTCTGCAGTGTGATTTCTAGAAGTGTGGATTACATTAGAATTAAAACCTGAATTGAACCTGAAGGGAACGGAAGGTAACTGGCCAGTCACTGCAAACAATGTTTCTGTTTGTTGTCACTTTTACCCCTATAATCTTTCACTTTCTGCTACCTCCCCCAATCCCCACACCAAGTAAGGAACTGTTCATCTCCTCTTCAATCCTCCCCATCCATCTCACCTCCTCCTCAGAACTGTTCCTTAACATACAATCCTCTGTCTCAAAGCACAGGCAGCCCCCTCACACTCTCTCCTGCTCCCACCTGCTAACACTATCTCTGCTCCTTCTAACTGCTGGTGATATCTCTCCAAATCCTGGTCCTCCTCACCACATTCCCACAGTCATTTCTACCTCCCATCCACGCTCCATCACAAACTTCCGTAACCTCTCTAACCTTATACCCATTCGCCCAGCCCCCGCTTCCCCAGTCCCACTAACAGGAGCTCTGTGGAACGCTCGCTCTGTCTGTAACAAGCTTTCCTACATCCATGATCTTTTTGTTACTACCAAACTTTCCTTCCTCGCCATCACCGAAACCTGGCTCACCCCTTCTGACACAGCCTCTCCTGCTGCACTCTCTTACGGTGGCTTCCACCTTTCTCACACACCCCGCCCCAGCAGCAAGCATGGTGGAGGAGTTGGTTTTCTCCTGTCAGATAACTGCTCCTTCACCCCAATCCCACTGCCACCCTCTGTTACCCTCCCTTCCTTTGAGGTGCACTCTGTGCGCATCTACTCCCCCTCCAACTGGCTGTCATTTACCGCCCCCCAGGGCCAGCCACCATCTTCTTTGACGACTTCACCACCTGGCTACTTCATTTCCTTTCTGCAGACATCCCCACTATCATCATGGGCGATTTCAACATCCCCATTAACACTTCCCTCTCAGCTGCCACTAAACTTCTCTCTCTCTCTTCCTCCTTCGGCCTCACTCAATGGTCTTCTGCAGCCACTCACAAAGATGGTCACACACTGGACCTCATCTTCACCCGCCTCTGCTCCCTATCTAACCACTCTAACTCACCTCTTCCTCTCTCTGACCACAACCTTCTCACATTCTCATCTCTCTCCACTCCATGTCTAGAGTCCCCACCCCACAAACTTTCACACCCTCGCAGAAATCTTAAACATCTTGACCTACATTCATTCTCTGAATCCCTCCTCCCTCTCACAGACATAAGTTCCATACACAATGCGGATGACGCTGCCGCTCTATATAACACCACAATAGCTGTAGCTTTGGAATCTGCTGCCCCACTTACACATACCAAAGCTCGCAAAATCAACAGACAGCCATGGCACACCAGCCTGACCAAAGAACTGAGGCGAGCTTCCAGGGCTGCTGAGCGCAGATGGAAAAGATCCCACTCCAACAACCACTTAATCGCATTCAAACAGTCCCTCACTACTTTCAAGACCGCACTCGCCACAGCTAAACAAACCTACTTCTCATCTCTCATATCCTCCCTGTCTCACAACCCTAAACAGTTATTCAACACCTTCAATTCTCTCCTCCGTCCCCCAGCACCTCCTCCCTCCTCACTTATCTCTGCTGAAGACTTTGCCTCATTCTTCAAGCAGAAGATTGATAACATCAGAGACAGTTTTGGTCAACAAGCCCCAGAGCCCTTCCTCCCAACTTCCCTACCCTCCACCTCCAAAACCAACTACTCCACCATTACAGAAGATCAACTCGCCACCCTACTCTCAAGATCGCATCTCACCACCTGTGCACTTGACCCGCTCCCATCCCACCTCATCCCAAACCTCACCACAATCTTCATCCCAACCCTAACCCATCTCTTCAACCTATCACTAACAACTGGTGTTTTCCCCTCAAGCTTTAAACATGCCTCCATCACACCTATCCTCAAAAAGCCCTCTCTTGACCCATCCTCTGTATCTAGCTATCGCCCTATATCACTTCTCCCCTATGCCTCAAAACTACTGGAACAACACGTCTACCTTGAACTGTCCTCCCATCTCTCTTCTTGCTCCCTCTTTGACCGCTTACAATCTGGCTTCCGGTCACACCATTCCACTGAAACTGCGCTAACTAAGGTCACCAATGACCTCTTAACCGCCAAGAGCAAGCGACACTACTCTGTTCTCCTCCTCCTCGACCTGTCGGCTGCCTTTGACACAGTGGACCATTCCCTATTATTACAGACCCTCTCATCCCTTGGCATCACAGACTTGGCCCTATCCTGGATCTCATCATACCTAACAGACCGGACATTCAGCGTCTCACACTCACACACCACCTCCTCACCTCGCCCCCTATCTGTCGGAGTCCCACAAGGTTCAGTCCTTGGGCCCCTGCTCTTCTCCATTTACACCTTTGGCCTGGGACAGCTCATAGAATCTCATGGCTTTCAGTATCACCTCTATGCTGATGACACACAGATCTACATCTCTGGACCAGATATCACCTCCCTACTAACCAGAATCCCTCAATGTCTGTCCACTATTTCATCCTTCTTCTCCACTAAATTTCTGAAACTTAACATGGACAAAACAGAATTCATCATCTTTCCCCCATCTCACGTGACCCCCCCAACGAACCTATCCATTACAGTAAATGGCTGCCCACTCTCCCCAGTCCCACAAGCTCGCTGCCTCGGGGTTATCCTTGATGCTGATCTCTCCTTCAAATCACATATCCAAGCCCTTTCCACTTCCTGCCGACTTCAACTCAAAAATATTGCACGAATTCGTTCATTCCTCAACCAAGAATCTGCAAAAACCCTAGTCCATGCCCTCATCATCTCTCGCCTCGACTACTGCAACCTCCTGCTCTGTGGCCTCCCCTCAAACACTCTCGCACCCCTCCAATCTATTCTAAACTCTGCTGCCCGACTAATTCACCTGTCCCCCCGCTATTCTCCGGCCTCTCCCCTCTGTCAATCCCTTCACTGGCTCCCCATTGCCCAGAGACTCCAGTACAAAACCCTAACCATGACGTACAAAGCCATCCACAACCTGTCTCCTCCTTACATCTGTGACCTCATCTCCCGATACTTTCCTACACGCAACCTCCGATCCTCACAAGATCTCCTTCTCTACTCCCCACTTATCTCCTCTTCCCACAATCGTATACAAGATTTCTCTCGCGTATCACCCCTACTCTGGAACCCTCTACCACAACACATCAGACTCTCGCCCACCATCGAAACCTTCAAAAAGAATCTGAAGACCCACCTCTTCCGACAAGCCTACAACCTGCAGTAACCACCGATCGACCAAACCGCTGCATGACCAGCTCTACCCTCACCTACTGTATTCTCACCCATCCCTTGTAGATTGTGAGCCTTCGCGGGCAGGGTCCTCTCTCCTACTGTACCAGTTATGACTTGTATTGTTCAAGATTATTGTACTTGTTTTTATTATGTATACCCCTCCTCACTTGTAAAGCGCCATGGAATAAATGGCGCTATAACAATAAATAATAATAATAATGTAACATGTTGCATGTCGTCGCATGGTGCATGTCGTTGCAACATATGACATGCATGTCGTCACATGTTGCATGATGTCACATGTTACACGTCACAGTGTATGTTGTATGTATGTATGTATGTATTGTATATGTGTATGTAGTATTTTTTTTTACATTAAACACATTAGCCGGATGAAGGGACTACTACTGTCCCATCATTGGCTAATGTGTCACTCACCGTCACTGTAGCAGGCACAGCCCGATGGGACGATGCCTGCACACAGACACACCAATGACACCCCCACCCCCCCGCAGCAGACCCCAGCACATCCCGGCGCCGCCGGCACGCAGACCCCCGCACTCGCACATCACATAGTAATCTGACGTACACGTCCCTGCCTAGCCCCGCCTGCCCACACTTGATGAGTGGCCGCTGACTGTGAGGCTGGGTCACGCCTGCTGCTGACGTCACGTCAACTTCCAGAGTCTCGAAATTGACGTGACGTCAGCAGAAATAAGCGGCGGCTGCAGCCTGGGGGGTCACGTGACCCGGACTCAGCTGCCGGAATAGCGCCGCTCACAGGCGAAAACAGCAACAGAAGGTATTTGCACCATTCATTAGGGGACCCGGGGGGATAGATTGGGGGGTTAATTGAAAGTAGTGGACAACCCCTTTAACATAACAAAACTCTGATTTCTCAGTAGAAGAGCAATGGACTAGCCATATGAAACATGTACATATAGTTTGGGGTGAAATATCGCTGTCAGATTCCCTTTAACACATTTAAAAGTTCTTTTCTTAACTCATAAGAGGGCTATCTAGAATATAATGGTCCTGGCAGTCTCTTTAACCCCTTAATCCCATATGACGTACTATCCCGTCAAGGGGCCCGTCCTACTGCAAGGTGTCCTCCAAAATATAGGACTGGCTGCACAATGATATATGGTAGTTGCCATCTTTAAGATTCTGACAGTGCAGTAGTTAAAGCATGCCTTTTTGCTAAAAAAAAAAAAAAAAAAAAAAAAGTAATAAAGGAATTTTAATTTTTTTTAAATATTTAAATGTGCATTCTATTACATTTCTCGGAGAACCCCCTTTAATGTGGATTTTGTAGCAGAATTTGCTCCAAATCCACATGAGAAAAAAAAAACTGTTAACAATCATTGACTTTCACGAAGGATGAAGGATGAGTGAATAGTGTCTGCCGGACTGGAGCCTTGTAAAATATCTCCTAGATGCATCCCTAACACATACTCTGATAGGCCTGGTTCGACGGCATGCATGTATTACACAATGAAGACATCAGGCCAGACCTATAAAGCTGGAAGGAAATGGGTCACCGGGTCTTTCAAATCGATTAATCATCTCTATTAAGGATTTTACAGCCATACTGAAAAACGACTGGCCCATCCAAACCAGTGTGAATAGGTGCATACCAGGAGCAGCTACCTCCATATACAATATACAAAAAAAGTTGCACTCTATCGTGCCAAAGCATGTCTAATATGGAATACATGAAATATGAATAGCAAAATGGCTTTTGAACATTAGGAAAAATATTTGAGACGCTTTGCACAAAATTTGGCCAAATAGTGTGAGCCCATCAACCATCGTCAAGGTGGCCTCATTAATCTGACAAGCTTACTGACTGAGCAGTCCTCTCTTCACCATGTGGTTTTTAATTACATCTAATCACACTTGGTCCCGGTCAACCCATATATGTAGGCTTTACTGAGAGAGGTGTCCACATTCACCCATGCATACAGACATTAGCCTTCGGTAAGTGTTCACATTTGGAAAGGGAGGTCAGGGACCCATCAGATTAATGAGGCCACCTTGACGATGGTCGATGGGCTCACACTATTTGGCCACATTTTGTGCAAAGCGTCTCATAATTATTTTCCTAATGTTCAAAAGCCATTTTGCTATTCATATTTCATGTATTTCATATTTGGCATGATAGAGTGCAACCTTTTTTTGTTTACAGCCATACTGACAGGGATTTTCAAATCTCACCAGACTCGTGAGGCCTAGCGGATCTATGTAATGACGGATGCAGTCTGTATTCTGAAATCTGCTGTACAATTAATACAGGGCAGAACTTTTTTGTATACATGAAAAGGGGTGTGGGAGTATGTTTTGTGTTTTACTGTGATAAAATAAAGTTTTGATTTAATTTGTCATATAGTTAACTTTTTTGGTTGTTGATTTTAGTCCTCTTAGAGAACATTTAACTCTTTCCCCACTTTTCACATATTGGGCAGATTTACTATGCCAGTTGCATCTGAAAAACCGATGTCCATGCTGTGTGCTACCTTGATTATGCACTTTCACCTATCTGTCAACAGTTTTCTAAACTGGCTAAAATGCACCAAAGTAATGGTTTGTGCTACGATCTCCGTGGACATTGCCATTGCTGTTTTAAAGTACATAGACACAAGTTGCATAAAGTTTGCGTATCACACTGCTTTTTCAGTTTGTAGATGTGCAGGTCATCTTCTGTCTACACCATAATATCGGAGTAGATGCACCTCTTTTATGACAAATGTGTAGTAAGGCGTTGCCTTTTATTATATACTAGATGGTGGCCCGATTCTAACGCATCGGGTATTCTAGAATATGTATAGTAGTATATAGCACAGCCCACGCAGTATATAACACAGCCCACGCAGTATATAACACAGCCCACGTAGTATATAACACAGCCCACGTATATAACACAGCCACGCAGTATACAGCACAGGCCACGTAGTATCGTAGTATATAGCGCAGGCCACGTAGTATATAACAGCCCACGTAGTATATAACAGCCTACGCAGTATTTTGCACAGGCCACGTAGTATATAGCACAGACGTATATAACACAGCCACGTAGTATATAACAGACCACGTAGAATATTGCCTAGCCATGCAGTATATTGCTCAGCCACGTAGTATATAACAGCCACGTAGTATATTGCACAGCCATGTAGTGTATAGCACAGGCCACTTAGTATATAACAGGCCACGCAGTATATAACACAGTCCACGCAGTATATAACAGCCCACGTTGTATATAGCAATGTGGGCACCATATCCCTGTTAAAAAAAGAATTAAAATAAATAGTTATATACCCACCTTCCGTCGGCCACCGGATTCAGGCCAGGCATTTAGCGATGCTCCTCGCAACGCTCCGGTCCCAAGAATGCATTGCGGCAATAACACGTGATGATGTAGCTGTCTCGCGAGACCGCTACGTCCTCTCCGGTCATTGCCAAAATGCATTCTTGGGACCGGAGCGTCGCGAGGAGCGGGAAAGGCACTGGAAGGTGAGAATATAATGTTTTTTATTATTTTTAACATTATATGCTTTTACTATTGATGCTGCAAAGGCAGCATCAATAGTATAAAGTTAGTCACACAGGGTTAATAGCGTTTACTGACTGTGTTACACCACGTTATGCCGCGGTGTAACTTAGTCCGTTTAACGGACTGCTAAAACCCTATGTGGCCGCTGACTGGTAGGGAGGGGCCAATTCGCGACCGGACTGTGGCTGTCGCTGATTGGTCGCGGCCGACCCGGGATTTCCGTGACAGACAGAAGTATCCCTTAGGCAATTATAAATATAAATATATATATATATATATATATATATATATATATATATATATATATATATATATATATACTGAGAGTCTCCTGACCAAGACTTGCAGCCTCATATGGATCTAAGAGGCTGCAATTTCAGGTCTGTAAACTTGTTCTCTGCCAAGACATTGCGTCTGAACCCTGCCTAACACTGTGTATAGGTTTTTCATGGAGTGTTCCTTTCAATTGCTTTGGGAGTTGTAGCTGAGCCGATCAAGTTGTGCCAGCTTGTAATCATGGCAAAAGTGGAAAAAAAAAATGTTTAAAAAAATATAAAAGTTTAAATCACCCCCCTTTCGCCCCACTCAAAATGAAACAAAAAAAAATCAAACCTACACACATTTGGCATCGCCGTGTTCAGAATCACCCGATCTATCAATAAAAAAAAGATTAACCTGATTGCTAAATGGCGTAGCGATAAAAAAAAAATCAAAACCCTAGAATTACGTTTTTTTTGTCACGACATTGCATTAAAATGCAATAACGGTCGATCAAAAGAACGTATCTGCTCCAAAATGGTATTATTAAAAACATCAGCTCGGTGTGCAAAAATAAGCCCTCACCCAACCCCAGATCATGAAAAATGGAGACGCTAAGAGTATAGGGAAATTGCGCAATTTTTTTTTTTTTTTTAACAAAGTTTGGATATTTTTTTCACCACTTAGATAAAAAAGAACCTACACATGTTTGGTGTCTATGAACTCGTAATGACCTGGATAATCACAATGGCAGGTCAGTTTTAGCATTTAGCGAACCTAGCAAAAAAGCCAAACAAAAAAACAAGTGTGGGATTGCATTTTGTTTTTTGCAATTTCACTGCACTTGGAATTTTGTTCCTGTTTTCTAGTAAACAACATGGTAAAACCAATGGTGTTGTTCAAAAATACAACTTGTCCCGCAAAAAATAAGCCCTCAAGTGGCCATATTGATGGAAAAATAAAAGAGTTATGGCTCTGGGAAGGAGGGGAGCGAAAGACGAAAACGCAAAACCAAAAAAAGCTCCCGGGGGTGTTAAGCAAGTTGAAGCTGAAATGATCTCTAAAAGACCTAAAATTAAAGATGCAATATTTCCTTTGTATTTCAGGGAAAAAAAATATTTTCATCTTTTACATTTTAAAAATTACGAAAAAGAAAATGGGCTGACTTCAAAGTTTGGGCGCCCTGCATGGTTAGTAACTAGCAGCACCCACTTTTCAAAGTATCACAGCTTGTAAATGCTTTTTGTAGCCAGCCAAGAGTCTTTCAATTTTTGTTTTTGATGGATTTTCATCCATTCTTCTTTAGAAAATTCTTCCAGTTCTGTGAGATTCCTGGGTTGTCTTGCAGGCACTGCAATTTTGAGGGTCTAGCCACAGATTTTCAATGATGTTCAGTTCAGGGGACTGTGAGGGTCACTGTAAAACATTCAGCTTCTGCCTTTTGAGGTAATCTATTGTGCATTTTGATGTGTGTTTAGGATCATTATCCATTTGTAGAAGCCATCCTCTTTTCAACTACTTTTGCATCTAGAATTTGTTGAAATTTATTGAATCCATTCTTACCTCTACTCGTGAAATGTTCCTCTTGCCATTGGCTGCAACACAACCCCAAACCATGATACACCCCAATGCTTAATGGTTAGTCAGATGTTCTTTTCCTGAAATTCTATGCCTTTATTTCTCCACACATACCTTTTTGATCATTGTGGAAAAAGAGTTCTATTTTAACCTCATCGGTACACAGGATTTGTTTCCAAAATGCATCAGGCTTGTTTAAAAGTTCTTTTGCGTACTTCTGACTGTGAATTTTATGGTAAGGACACAGGAGGTTTTTTCTGATTCTACCATCAAGGGCATATTTGTGCAGGTGTCTCTGAACAGTAGAACAATGTACCACAACTCCAGAGTCTACTGAATATGAATGTCTTTTGCAGTCATGCTTGGGTTCTGATTTGCTTCTCTAGCAATCCTACAAGCAGCTCTCGGTGATATTTTGGTTGGTCTTCTAGACCTTATCTTGACCTCCATTGTTCATGTTAACTACCATTTCTTAATGACATTTTGAACTTCTGAAAGTGCAACTTGAAAACCCATTGCTATCTTCTTATAGCCTTTTCCTGCTTTTGTGGGCCACCACCATTTTCATAGTGCTAGGCAGCTGCTTAGAGGAGCCCATGGCTACTGTATTTTTTGGCACAAGGTTAGAGGAGGCTGGGTTTTTAAATATAAAGCTGGGAAATTTGCAGTCCCTGGCCTTTCGTAACAAAGGAGAAGAAGCCATAACCCTTACAAGCCAATTAACATCTGAAACCTTGGTCAAAGTTATGAGAACACACATCTCCAAAGGTGCTCAAACTTTTTCACTGGCCCATTTTTCATAATTTTCAAAAATGAAAAAAAAATTGTCTAAAGTGCAAAGGAAGTCATCTTTAACGTTAGGCCTTTTAGAGATCATTTCATATTCAACTTGCTCAACTGTTCACAATAACAGTAATTTTGACCAGATGTGCCAAACTTTTACATGCCACTGTATGTGCAGTAGCCGCAATGCATCCTGTGAAAGGTATGTGCAGTATCTATATATACACGTTGTGCATACTTTCCTGACCTGTATACTGAGTGTAATACTCAGTATCTGTATTGTTCTGTATATAGTCACACTGCACAGTACCACTTCTCTTGTTCTGTATATATACACTGCACAGTACCACTTCTCCTGGCTGGTTGTTGGGGAGGCGGCAATGGACTTTGAGAGCGTCAATATTGGTTCATTATTTTCTATAATCTCATGGGACAATAAAATTAAATATTGGAAAACCTCCCAAGTTTGGAAGTTATCCTCCATCTTCTGAATAGGGAATGACTTTCCAATAACTGGGGATACGACTGCCGGGACCCCCAAGATCCAGAGAAACATAGCTTTCAAGAGCACTATGTAAAAGGAGCTGGTGTTGATCTTGCGCACTGATGTGCCATTCAAATATGGCTCTCCAAAGAGTGGTGAGGGGCTCTACTAAGTAATACCAAAATTCACTGATCGGGTCTGATGGATGTTATAGAATGTGGGCTGGTGTGGTTTGTGTGCTGGTGCTGTTTCTGGTTCCGGCCTGGCCCTGCCCTCACCTCGTCTGATGACCCCAGGCTACTGTGGCCTGTAAGATCCTGCTATAAGCGTAGTTGTATCAAACACTGTCAGTGACTCACTGACAGGTCTCAGGCACTGCAGTACACAAGCGATCAAAGTATGAATATGTACATGTCTGTGTGGGACTTGGTGAAAAAAAAAAGTAGAATAAAATGCAGGACAATTAGGCAGGGGAGCGATGTGCTGCAGCAGGGGAAGGATTAGGCAGGGGAGCGATGTGTTGGGGGAGGATTAGGCAGGAGAGCGATGTGTTGCAGGAGGGGGAGGCTTAAGCAGGGAGGCGATGTGCTGCAGGAGGACATGGATTAGGTAGGGAGCAGTGTGCTGCAGGAGGGGAGGATAAGAAAGGGGAGCGGTGTGCTGCTGAAATAACTGTGTAGATGAAGGGAGCAATATACTGCAGGATCGTGCTGAAAAAAGTGATGTACTGTAGTAGTTGGCTGTATATAACAGGGATACGAGAGGTGGTGTACTGTGCCAAGCATTACAACAGAAATCAAATCCTCCAAAAGGAGAGGTATCGTTTGACCATGCCTCTTTGTCCTGCCTTCCCCATCATAAAGTTTATTGGAGACTTTTATATATGGTGTTTTTCTGCCAAAGCTGTATAATATCCGACGTGAATAACACTTAGTCATTGTTCTTGTGAATTGTCACCTTCCAGGTCCGTCACTGTCTTGTTTTCATTGCCAGTCTGACAGCAGTGAAGGTTTTGCTGATGACAGCCGTGTTCCGAATAGAATGTTCATGTCTGTTGTCATGGTGGTAAAATCATTGCTTTATAACATAACGGAATATGTTTATTCCTGCGGTCGGGGACATTCAATTACTGAAGGGGAACAACCCCTTGTAGTTGACATACTCCACCACAAGAAAGGTACATCAGGCAAAAACTGGAGTACATTTCAGTCCTATTTTACACCACTTTTGTGGCCTAAATTTTAATACATTTTCTCCAATAACCCCCCACCCCCCACAACAGCAAACTGGAGGATGAAACCACTCCTTAATAGGGATAGGAAACACAAAGTGGTCAAATAATCCCTCTCACTTCCTCCTTTTTTTTTTCTCCTGTCCTTTTATCGGGGCTGAAGACATCATCCAAGAGTGTGCGGCGTCGGCGGCAGGCACCCAGGGAAATTTAAAGGTTTATTATTTATTATGCTTTGCTTATATAGCGCTATTACAGTCCACTGCTCTTTACATGGATTATCATCGCTGTCCCCAATGGGTCTTGCAATCTAATTTCCCTATCAGTATGTATTGCTGGGCAGCAGGGGACAGAGTCGACTTGTCTCTCCCCGAATGCTGCTCATGTCTCCATGAAGGACTCGTGACTCCCCTCCAATCCGCACCTTTGAGCAAGGTCCAGCCCATCTCCTCCCCTCGGGGAGAGAAGCGCCTGTCTCCTGGGTTGGATCCGGTTCCCGTCACTGCAAGCGCCGGAGGTGATGTCTCTTCCAGAATTTTGCGTTCCATGCTAGAACGCATCGCTGGAAGATGCCTTTGGTGTTGCCTATGATTGCAATCCTGGCTTTCACACATGGACATCAGTGGGAGGAGATCCTCTGAGAGGATGATGCTGTATCTGGTCGCCCATCTAAGAGCCCTGGAGAAGAAAGAAACTTAAGGTAGGACTGATTATGTGTGTGAACATGGAAGGTTCAGGTTCTTCCCTCTCTGATTTGTAGAGCCCAGTGCTGTTCTAGTCCCAGTAAGTAATCTTGCACTGGGGGTCTTTCTCCATGGTGCAGGTATGGTATATGAGAGCTTTTATCCTTCTCCCCTCTTTTTCAGGGGACAAGGAACCTGCACAATGGAACAGATCTAAAGCCTCACAAATATGCAGTCTGTGCAAAGAAACTGGCTTTTTTCAATAAACACATACTTAAAGAATACACTGAGAAAATCATCAAGATGAACAACTTTCCTTAACGGAAGAAATCAAGGCAATAGTCTGCCAGGAGATTAAATTTTCTCTGGCTTCTTTCTCCTAGACCATATCCTCCAATAGTTTTCCTCCAGCGGCTAAAAGAAGGAAGATTAGCCTGGAACAAGGTGACGGGGACTCTCAAGAGGAGATGTCCATTCCGGAAAAGCTTCTGAAGGAAGGCGAGCTAAGCCTGGACCCTGATGCCTCCCATCATAAGAAATATTATTTTTCTTCATAAAACATGGAAGTGCTCCTTATAGCGTTAAGGACGATGGAGGTGGTAGAAGAAGAGAAGACTTCCCAGACAGTACTAGAAGAGATGTTAGGCGGTCAGAGTTCAAGGGAAAAAAAAGGGAAATTAGACTTACTGGTAATTCCATTTCCAGGTAGTCCCTCAGGACAGCACCATGGAGGACGTCCTTCCTTGACCTATAGCGGGACAGGATCATAGAGAGGTTAAAAGGACCCTCCCACCTCCACCCTCCAGTGTTGTTTCAAAGTACCACCGAGGATGGAAATAAATGGTCTAAATGTGCCCTTACAAACAAGTCTGTAATAACCATTAAACTGCTTCATCTTAATTTCGAGCCATGGTGACCCGAAGGATAAACGATCTGCCGGTAGATTAATCCCGAACAATCCTAAAAAACAGAAACATAAGGGAGGGAACTACGGGTGCTGTCCTGAGGGACTACCTGGAAATGGAATTACCAGTAAGTCTAATTTCCCTTTTTCCATTACGTCACTCAGGACAGCACCATTGAGTATACCAAAGCAACTCTCCCAGGGTGGGTACAGAAGCCCAGGAATCAAAGTCCCAGGCAAAAACCAGACTAAATATATAGAGGATCTGAAAGATCAGAAAAACCATAGATATCTAAAGAGATCCGCAAAGAAAATCACCGTAGTGAGTGTCTGATATACATCTATAATGGCCAATTTCAGTATGAATGTGGTAAATGAAATAAGCATCAGGAGCAGAGAGTGAAATTCACCCATTGTACTCCAATACCAATAATGAACCACAGCAAGTTATTTATTGTGATAGATACTTATAGACATCGCAGCCCCAGAATAGGGTTAGAGAACCTTATTGCCCAGCAAAACATGGTGAAAGTCACAGCCACCACACAATGAGGACTGTACCGACCAATAATAAGCGGCATGTGCTTATAACAGGACTGTTCCTTCATCGGACCTTCTGGGCTCAGGTTAGGCCTTGGTTACAGACCAGCTTACCGTACTACAAGGAGACCTGCAGGACAGAGGCCCTGGACTGCGGGAATATCAAACCAATAACAGTTAGTACGTGGATAATGGCAGAGCATTGGGTGTACGCACAGTACTCATCCAGGAGATCACGTCTATTCCAAATCCTTAGATGTCTAACCCCAAGAAGGGTTATATATTATTGAAACTAAGGAATACACCATCCGGCAGGTAATATCTCCTGCCACTACCAATGTCTGGCTTCTCATTAGAAGCTCTGACAGAGAAACGTGGGTCATCACTCCTGTTTTACTGATGTTAGACACAGGGAGTCTGGACTCTGAATCGATGAAGGTGGTGGTAGTGCTAGTAAAAATCTTCCGACACTTGAAATTATTCGGAACTGCATTCATACGAGTCATTAGTCCAGACATTATAAGTATGACAACTTATTTGTCCATATATGCATATTACGCTCATACATATCCCAAGAGGCAATCTTCTCAGGGATCTTTATACACTCAGACTGCCATTGTGGGAGTAACCATATTCCATGGCTAGAGAAAAGTAGGTTTCTTCCTCGTAACAGAGGGAGATTATCTACTGTGAGGCAGTGAGACTATGGGGTCTTAACAGTAAGAGCCCTGGATACAGTTTCATTTATCTTAGGAGCCGCGACTGCTGTAAGAGCCGCAAGTATGGGATCCTCTGCCACACGACACAGTGCTGCTGCTTCACCACAAGGTACAGAAGGCAGTGCTGATGTCCCTGGTAAACATAACGCAACAGACTTATGGGACAAGAATCTGTCTGATTGCCGAGTGCAGAGTTTGGGATGAATTAATAATAATAACAACAATAATAAACTTTATTTATATAGCGTCAATATATTCTGCAGCGCTTTACAGTTTGACAGTTTCAAACACAACGGTCATAAGTAACAACCATATAATAATTAAAGCAAAATAAGACGACCCTGCTCTTGAAAGCTTACAATCTACATTGAGGCGGGGAAGATACAAAGTACAGGTGTGTATCAACAATATTTTATTTACAATGATGGCACAACCATCTCAGGGGGTGGATGATAGATGGATACAGTGAATGGGCTACATGCACAAACATAAAATGACTGATTAGGGAACGTGATAGGCCGCTCTGAACAAATGTGTCTTAAGGGAGCGCCCAAAACTATGCAAATTGTAGATGGTCCTAATATCTTAGGGCAAAGCATTCCGAGGCGGAAGGAATCCTTCCTTTCAACTCATGGGATTTTCCGCTCCCGGGACAGTAGTATGTCCTTCTATAGGATTATAGAATGTATCAAAATGACGTATGTCATCTTTTAAAGCTAATTATGAAATAGACTTGCCTTTAGCACGCAAGGTAGAACCTACCTGAGAGATCTGTTCCAAACAGAAGAAATTCAGATTTTACTAAGCCAATTCAAGCATATCTGTGCTTGACTAAGCCCTGTTGTAAAGAATGAAGTAACAGAAGCTGGATCTGGGTCCAAAACACAAGGACTCCATATCCAGAGTTGAGGCCCAAGACAAAAATGTGAAGTGGTAGGCCAATGATACAATGTGCGGCCACACAACAAGGCACCAGACAGAAGGTCTGATCCAGTGGCTCACAGCCAGAGGCGAAAAAGGCACCAAGCCCGACACTGATACCCCCTGCCTTGCAAAAGGGCACCGAAACCTTATAATACAAAATGATGCATATAGGACCTATGAAACATATAGGAACTATGAAGCAATATAATGCAATATGATGTACAAAGTTACTATGAAGCGCTATGATGCATATAGCAACTATGAAGAAATATGGTGCACAAAGGCAATTTGAAGCACTATGATGCATATAGGAACAATGAAACAATATGATGTAAATAATGAAGCAGTATGATGCAATATGATGCATGAAGTAACTATGAAGCGCTATGGTGCATATAGGAACAATGAAGCAATATGATGAATATAGGGACTATGAAGCAATATGCTGTAATATAATGCGAGTTTATTTCAGTTCAACCACTCTAGGATCAAGTTTGTAATTCCCTTTGTCTAAAGGAAGTTCGATGGCACATTTTTTATGTGAGCAAATGAGGTTATGGAACTCTCTGCCATATGGTCTTGTAATCCTTAATTCTCAAAAATAAATAAACTGCAGGTTAATGGTACTAGATTTTGTTTTGGGACATTGATCCAGGAACTAGTCTGATTGCCATATGTAAAGTGGGGAAGGAATTTTTCCACTAATATGGGGCAATTCGCATCTGCATCAATGTTTTTTTGCCTTCCTCTGTATCAACGCTTTAGGTTTAAGTTAATGGACTTCTGTCTTTCAACCTTAAAACTTTGAAACTACCTGTATTGAGGTTCAAAAGTGAAGGCCAGGGTTCTTTTGGAACCAGCAGAAATGGAGTGTTTTTGTGTCAAGTATGTCCAAGGAAGCCTTTTTGAGCCGGCAGCTACAGAAAAATCCTAACATTTAGGAACGTAGTTTATTTGTCAGGGTTGGGTGAACCATTTTATCCTTAACCTTGGCCCTTCGGTCAGCATCTACTACGTACATGCAATTCTGGCCCTGTGATAAGTCTTCATCACTGTACAGTGATGTAAGGTTGAAGGCCAGGGTTCCTTTGGAATCCATAGGATAGTGTACTGATGAGTGAATCTGTGGATGTTTGGGTTCAACGAATATATAGTAACAAGTTCGGGTCAGAACTTGACCTCGAACTTGAACCCGGACTCGAACTTTGGTGCTTTAAAATGGTTGTAAAATGGTCATAGTCAGGGCTAGGTTGCTGCAAAAGGAAGCTAAGAACCGGAGAAGTGCCCTACAAACAAATTTGGATTGCGAAATTACTTAAAATAACAGAATTTAAAAAAATAAGTAAAAGTAATCTTGAACAGGAGGTAGAAGTGAACGTGGCGGTGTATCAACACTGTTCCGTGTTTTTTTTTGTTTGTTTTGGTTAGGGAACTAACTTAAAAGAACATAGAATTAAAAAAATAAAATAATCTAGAACCAGGAGTCAGAGGTCCAAGTGGAGGAGGTTGAGGTGTAGGTGAAAGAGACGTAGCAGCTTTCAGCAATGATGGATGAGGTGGTGGCACAAGAAGAGGACCATGGATCATTCATACCATTATCAGGCAAGGAGTCCACACGAATTGGAGGATGAGTTCCTTTACCAACAGCGGACAAGTACACAAATGTCCAAACAGAGGACAGTTTTGGAAGAGGATGAGGAACAACCTTGTTCACAGCACGGTGGCACACAAAGCAGCTCACAGTCTTCACTGGAGCGTAGCTCGAGGGATACAAACGAAACACCTCCTACTGAGGACAGCTTGTCTTTGCCTCTGGGCAGCCTGGCACACAAGGCAATACATGCTGTGCTTGCTCAAGGACTGTCGAGTTGGTGAGATTCTTACAAGTGCTGATTACTGTTTGGCCACCTTGCTGGATCCTCACTAAAAGCACAACGTGCCATCCTTATTTTCATCACTAGAGCATTATTGGAAAATGTGGGACTACAAGCGCACGCTGATAGACGCACTCCTGAAGGCATCCTCACCTGACAGCTGGTGCTCAGTGGAAGCACACAGCTGAGGAGGAAGTCGCCAACGCAGCTAGGGAACCGGCACCACTGCAGAAGGGAGGGTTAGCATGGCAGAAATGTGGAAACTTTACTCGACATATCACAACATCCAGCACCACCATCTGATACGGTCCGTATTGTCAAGAGGCAGCGTTTGTTATGCATGTGTAGCAACTCACTCAAGATTAATAGATTAGACATTAAAAGAAAAAACAACTGAGCCTGCATGTTCCTGTACAGGCTAGATATATTGACACCACAGTCTCTAGTGGTGCCTGTGGGTACAGAGATAGCCCTAACCAAAGAACTATTAGATGGCAATACAGACCAGCGAGGACCGAAATTCTGTGTATTGCCTATCAGTGCAGATTTGAGCAGTTGCACACTCACTGATCAGTAAGTTATCACCTATACCATCATTAGGGAAATAACTTGTTTTCACTGCACAACCCCTTTAAATTGACTCTGTCAGCACAGAATGACTGTTCAAACCAAGCACAGGTGCTCAGTACACACTTGGTGTGGCAAAACATTTCAGTGTTCATTCACATCTACTTGTTTTTTTCTCTATCGCCACCCTCCCTCTATTTTGATACACAGCTCTGGCTTTATAGAACCAGAAAGGGTGGAGATAGATGGAAAACAAGAAGGTAGGAAGAGACATTGAAATAATGTTTGGCCACACCAAGAGTGCACAGAGCGCATGTGCTTAGTTTAAACAGTCAATTTGTGCTGACAAAGTACATTATGTTCACACTGGGCGTTTTTGCTGCGTTTTTACGGTAATTTTCAGCTGCTATTTACAGTACCAGCAAAGCCTAAGAGATTTCAGAAATCTCATGCACACACATTGGTTTTTTTCATCAGATTTTTGTGCTTTGCTGTGGTTTTTTTTTTTACACAGAGCATGTCACTTTCAGCGTTTTTTCAACATTTTTCACCAATTGACTTGAATGGATGGTGAAAAAACGCTGCAATACGCATTTTTGCAGCAGATTTGATGCAGAAAAGTCACGGACATCAGGATGTGACCTCACAGTCTGCTCTGCTACATTTAGATGGTAGGCTGTATGGTCGCATCATGCAACCTGTCATCCAGCAGACACTGGGTAGCGGACCTGAACCCCATGAATGAGGGGCCCAAACATAGTGTTTGCTACGCTGTCATCTGCATGACAGCCTGGCAAACACCGTTTCTGATCGGCGGTGAAATCCTCACCACCAGACAGACGGCCGCGGTTCCCATGCTGTCAAATGACAGCTTGAGCTTGCAGCTGTGAATGGAGGTATAATGTTTACCTCCGGTCACTGGTGTCAGCTGATGGGACTACTGCTCCCATCAGCCGACTCCTGCTGCCGCTAATAACAGTGAGAGCAGGAGCGGCTGATGAGAGCATACATCAGCTGACTCCCGTTCTATGATTAAAAAAAAAACAAAACCTGCGTGGGTTCCCTTGTACGTTTAATAACCAGCCAGGCAAAACTCACAGCTGGGGGCTACAACCCTCGGCTGTTAGCATTAGCAAGGCTGGTTATCAAGAATAGAGGGGTCCCCACGCTATATTTTTAAATTATGGGATCTCCCCATTTTTGACAACTAGCCTTGCTAAAGCAGACAGCTGGGGGCTGGTAAGGGTCTACGGATATTGCTCCCCCAGCCTAAAATAGCAGCCTGAAGCCGGCCAGAAAAGGTGCATCTATTAGAAGCACCAATTCTGGCGCTTTGCCCAACTCTTCCCACTTGACCTGTAGCTGTGGCAAGTGGGGTTCATATTTGTGGGGTTGATGTCACCTTTGTATTGTGCGGTGACATCAAGCCCATGGATTAGTAATGGAGAGGCCTCTATTAGACACCTTTCCATTACTAATCCTATAGTTACATGGTAAATAAAGACATAGCAAGTGTGTAAAGTCTTTTATTAGAAACAAAATAAACTTTTCCTTTTTCATTTAAAAATAACAAACATAGGTGACTATAACTAACGCCTAATTCCACTGAATCCCTCGTCTACTGTAATAAAACAAAAATAATAAAACAATATCCCTCACCTGTCCATCATTCTGTCCCACGCCGTAATCCATGTCTGGGGGATAACTAGTTTTCAACCTGGACGGTGCCAAGATGTGACCGCTCAGGCTGAGAACCAGTGGTGAATGAGCTGCTGCTTTTATTTTATTATCTTACAAGGGACCATGGCATCACTGGAATGGGTTATGTTGGAAGTATGGTATAATTAAGATATATTAAAGGAGTCAGTGTCATTCTTTCAATTAAAGGAATATGTTCTTGGTGTGTGTGTTTTTATACAATATGACTATTGGGTTAGTAATGGGGGCATCTTATAGATGCCTCTCCATTACTAAATTCTGAGCTCAATGTCACCTGACAATACAAAGGTGACAACAACCCCCCACCCCAACTATCATCCTACTTACTACCGCTATAGTGAGGTGATAGATTCGCCTTTTCTGGGGCGGCTGAGAGCTGATATTATTAGCTTCTTAGGCTATTAATATCAGCCCACAACTGAATGCATAGCCTTTGCTGGTTATTAATTATAGGGAGACCCTATATCATTTTTTTTTTTCGGGGGGGGGTCCCCCATTTTAATAGCCAATAAAGGCTATGTATACAGCTGTTAGCTGATACTAATAGCCTGGATAGCTGCACCGATATTACCCCACGCTATAAACAACAGCTCCCACTCTTCGGCTTTCCCTCTGCTGGTTGAGAAAATTATGCGGGAGCCAACGCCATTTTATTCAGAAAAATAAAATACATATACAGTAATCGGCAAACACTGTACAAATTGTATATGTCAAAATAAAGCATCATGTAAAATGCAAAATTAAATTTTTGTGAAAAAATATAGGACAAGAAATTATGGTTCTACACCACCAGATAGAAATCATTTAAAAAAGGTGTTAATAACCAAGATACAAAAAGTAGTAAATTAAAAAGTAATGTAATGGGTTGTAGAGTCTGTCTCATGCTACCACGAGTGTGAAAGCACAACCAACATTCAAAAGTGACCAAAACATCAGCCAGAAAGCATTGGTACTGAGATGTGCTCTGTTGTCCCCACCTGCAGAACCACTCCTTTATTGAGTGCCTGTGAGCATAGTAACCCGGTGCGTATTGCTAGATTCCCTCCATGGGACTTAAACCTAGTACTTGATGCCTTAACGGGCCCCCCTTTTGAACCCCTGGCTTCGGCCTCTGCTAAAGTACTGACCCTTAAGACTGCCTTGTTAATAGCCTTAACCTCAGCAAGGTGAGTCAGTGGTACTCAGGCTTTATCAGTAGATGCTCCTTTTTTGAAGATCAGGATAAAAATAGTTTTAAAGCCCGACCCAGCGTATTTACCTAAAGTCGCTTCAAAATTTCATAGGAGTCAGATCTATTTACCATCCTTCTATGATAACCCTACAACACTAGGAGAAAAAATTCCACACTCTAGATGCTAAAAGAGCAGTGCTAGAGTACTTGGGAAGGACGCAGGTGTGGAGACAGAGTAGGGCGCTGTTTGTCTCTTTTCAAGGTCAAAGAAAGGGGTTCAGTGTCATAAAGAACACTATCGCCCTTTGGATAAAGGATGCAATCAACCTGGTGTATTTAACCAAAGGGGAGTCTCCACCAGTGGAAGTCAAGGTGCACTCAGCGCGAGCCATGGCGTCATCATGGGCCGAAAAGGAGGATGTCTCCATTGAATCAATTTGTAAGGCGGCAACATGGTCATCACCGTCCACCTTTTATAGACATTACCGTCTTGATCTTTCATCCTCCTCTAGTTTACAGTTTGGGCGATCAGTGCTTAGTGCTGTGGTCCCTCCCAGTGATAATCTCTGAAAGTCTCTCCGTGGGTGCTGTTGTGGCGATAGGAAAACGTACCAGTAATAGGATTTTACGGAGTCCATGACAGCACCTGCACGTTCCCCCCTTCCTCCCCGTAATTAATTGCTAAATTTCCTGCACTCTTTGTGGAAGTGTGATTAAAACTTTCACTCTATAGTGGTGGTGGTATTATAGTATGAACAAGATAATTTTTGTGTACTAATCCTGGGAGGTTCCTCACATACTCTGAAACACGACTGAGGAGGTGAGGGGGACCGCCTCCCTTTTTATTCTGTAGGTTCCTGTCCCGACGGTGGGCGGATCCCCTCTCTCCGTGGGTGCTGTCGTGGACTACGTAAAATCCTATTACCGGTGCGTAATAACCGATTTTGGGGGTGTTTCTCTGCTAAGGGCACAGGACTACTTCACTGCATCAATGTTAGAATGGATGGAGCCATGTACCATAAAATACTGAGTGACAACCTCCTTCCCTCCGCCTGGACATTAAAAATGTGTTGTCGCTGGGTCCTCCAGCAAGACAATGACCCAAAACATACAGCCAAGACAACAAAGGAGTGGCTCAAAAAGAAGCACATTAAGTTCATGGAGTGGCCTAGCCAGTCTCCAGACCTTAATCCCATAGAAAACTTATGGAGGGAGTTGAAGCTCCGAGTTGCCAAGCGACAGCCTCAAAATCTTAATGATTTAGAGATTATGTGCAAAGAGGAGTGGACCAAAATTCCTTCTGACATGTGCGCAAACCATATCAATTGCAAAAAAACGTCTGACTGCTATGCTTGCCAACAAAGGTTTTGCCACCACGTATTAAGTCTTGTTTGCCAGTGGGATCAAATACTTATTTCTCACTGCAAAATGCAAATAAATTTATATAATTTATCCAATGTGATTTTCTGGATTTTACTTTTGATATTCTATCTTTCAATGTTAAAACTAACCTACCCTTAAAATTATAGACTGTTCATGTCTTTGTCAGTGGGCAAACTTACAAATCAGCAAGGGTTCAAATACTTATTTCCCCCACTGTAGCTCTCAAAATATGGGGATATGAAAACTAGTTTTTGCAATAAAAAGCGTCTTTTAGTGTGTGACAGCAGCCAAACATAAAAACCCGATATACAGTTGTGCTCAACAGTTTACTTACCCCGGCAAAATTTTTGCTTTCTTGGCATTTTTTCAGAGAATATGAATAACACCAAAACTTTTTCTCCACTCATGGTTAGTGGTTGGGTGAAGCATTTATTGTCAAACTACTGTGGTTGCTCTTTTTAAATCATAATGACAACCCAAAACATCCAATTGACCCTGATCAAAAGTTCACATACCCCATTTCTTAATACCTTGTATTGCCCCCTCTAACATCAATGACAGCTTGAAGTCTTTTGTGGCAGTTGTGGAGGAGGTTCTTTATTTTCTCAGATGATAAAGCTGCCCATTCTTCTTGGCAAAAAGCCTCCAGTTCCTGTAAATTTGTAGGCTGTCTAGCATGAACTGCGTGCTTGAGATCTCCCAAGAGTGGCTCAATGATATTGAGGTCAGGAGACTGACAAGCCCACTCCAGAACCTTCACTTTGTTTTGCTGTAGCCAATGGCAGGTCGATTAGGCTTCGTGTTTTGGATCATTGTCATGTTGGAACGTCCAAGTACGTCAAATGCCCAGCTTCCTAGGGGGTGCATTATACTATGGGACTGCTGCATTATACTATGGGGTGCATTATATTGCTATGGGTGCATTATACTCATATGGGTGAATTATACTCCTATGGGTGAATTATACTGCCATGGGCCTGCTGCATCATACTATGGGGTGCATTATACTGCTATGGGTGCATTATACTATGGGGGTGCTGCATTATACTATGGGGTGAATTATACTATGGGGTGCAATATACTGCTATGGGGCTGCTGCATTATACTATGGGGTACATTATACTGCTATGGGTGCATTGTACTCTTATGGATGCATTATACTATGGGGCTGCTGCATTATACTATAGGGTGCATTATACTCCTATGGGTGCATTATACTATGGGGTGCATTATACTGCTATGGGGCTGCTGCATTATACTACGGGGCTGCTGCATTATACTGCTATGGGTGCATTATACTGCTATGGGTGCATTATACTATGGGGTGCATTATACTGCTATGGGGCTGCTGCATTATACTATGGAGCTACTGCATTATACTATGGGGTTGCTGCATTATACTGTGGGGCTGCTTCATTATACTATGGGGCTGCTGCATTATTTGTTTCTTGTTTGTGATATATTGGTCATTTTAAAAATTGAAAAATAAATAAAAATATACCTAAATTGTATTGGATATTTAAACAAATGTTTAGTAAGTTACAGTAGAGTAGAGCCCGGCCAAAAGAGTCTACATTCTCATAGTGGCGGATTAAAACATCTTTTGGCCAAAACAAAAGCTGCTGGTTATGTATGTGGTAATGGGAACTGTAAATGTGTGATTGGTGAGGATGTGGTGCAGAAGTGGAGTTTTTCCAAGAAAGGGCTGTGGGACTGTGGATGGTTCGAGAGGGTGGAGCCTGGGCGGACTCTCAAGGGGGCCCCGAAAATTTTACCAGTATGGGCCCCGAAATGCCTAGTGGCAGCCCTGTGGAGTCCGCAAACTGTTCTAGGAAAATCTGTGCTCCAGGAGTCAAATAGCACTCCGTCCCTCTCGAGTCTCTCCGTATGGCTAAGCAGTACTGTACAGCCATATGGGGTATTTATACAGTCAACAGAAATTGTGGGACAAATTTTGGTGCCATCTTTACCATTTCCCAGTATGAAAATGTAAAACTTGGGGCTAACACACAATCTCGGTGGTAAAAAAGTAATTATTTTTTTCTTCACTGCCCAATGGTATAAAAATCTGTGACACACCTGTAGTGTCAATGTAATCACTGCACCTCTAGATTAATTCATTGAGAGGTTTAGTTTGTAAAATGGGGTCACTTATGGGGAATTCTGCTGTGTTGGCACCTCAGTGGCTCTGCCAATGTAACATGGCACCCTCAAACAAGTGCAGCAAAATCTGCACTGTAATATGGCGCTACTTACCTTCTGAGCTTTGCACTGTGACTCAAAAGTAGTTTTCGACCACATACGGGGTATCGGTGAACTCAGGAGAAATGACACAACAAATTTTGGGGTCCATTGTCTCCTGTTACCTTTGACAAAATACAAAATATGAAGCTAAAAAAGATTTTTGCAGGAAAAATTTGATTTTTATTTTTTTATTTTCACGGCATAACGTTATAAACGTCTGTGAAGCACCTGTGGGCTCAAGGTGCTCAATACACATCTAGATAAGTTCCCAAAGGGGTCTAGATCCCAAAATGGTGTCACTTGTGGGGGGTTTCCACTGTTTAGGAACATCAAGGGCTCTCCAAACGCGACATGGCGGCCGCTAATTATTCCACCAAATTTTACATTCAAAAAGTCAAATGGCGCTCCTTCCATTCCAAGCCCTGCTGTGTGCACAAACAGTTGTTTTCCTCCACATATTAGGTATCAGTGTACTCAGGAGAAAATGCACAACAAATTGTATGGAGCAATTTATGCTGCTACCCTTAAGAAAATGCAAAATTCGGAACTAAAAAATATTTATCGGGGAAAAATTAGATTTTTTTATTTTCACGGCTCTACATTTTCTGGGAAGCACCTGTGGGTTCAAGGTGCTCATGACACATCTAGATAAGATCCCAAAGGGATCCAGTTTCCAAAATGGCATCATTTGTGGGAGGTTTCCACTGTTTAGGCACATCAGGGGCTCTCCAAACGCGACATGGTATCCGCTAATTATGCCAGCAAATTTTACATTCAAAAAGTGAAATGGCGCTCCTTCCCTTCTGAGCCCTGCTGTGTGCCCAAACAGTGGTTTTCCACCACATATGGGGTATCGGCATGCTCAGGAGAAATTGTACAACAAATTACATTGTCAATTTTCTCCTGTTATCCTTGTGAAAGTAAAAAAAAATAGGTCTAAAGTAAAATTTCTGTGAAAGAATAGTAACTGTTTATTTTTTTCCTTCCACATTCCAAAAATTCTTGTGACGCACCTGAAGGGTTAATAAACTTCTTGAATGTGGTTTTGCGCACCTTGAGGGGTGCAGTTTTTAGAATGGTGTAACTTTTGGGTATTTTCTGTTAGATAGGCCCCTCAAAGTCACTTCAAATGTGAGGTGGTCCCTAAAAAAATGGTTTTGCAAATTTTGTTGTAAAAATGAGAAATCCCTGGTCAACTTTTAACCCTTATAACTTCCTAACAAAAAAAAATTATGTTTCCAAAATTGTGCTGATGTAAAGTAGACATGTGGGAAATGTTACGGTAACTATTTTGTGTGATGTGATTCTCTGATTTAACCCCTTTCTGACATGTGACGTACCATCCCGTCGAGGTGGGGTGGGTCCGTATGTCCACCGACGGGATAGTACGTCATAGCGATCGGCCACGCTCACGGGGGGAGCGCAGCCAATCGCGGCTGGGTATCAGCTGACTATCGCAGCTCACATCCTGGCACATTAACCCCTGGAACACCGCGATCAAACATGATAGCAGCGTTCCGGGGGCATAGGGAAGCATCGCGCAGGGAAGGGGCTCCCTGCGGGCTTCCCTGAGACCCTCGGTACAACGCGATGTGTTTGCGTTGTACTGAGCATCTCCTCCCTGCAGGCCCCGGATCCAAAATGGCCGCGGGGCCGCACCCGGGTCCTGCAGGGAGGTGGCTGGTAAGCCTGCAGCACTGTAAGTCAGATCGCTGATCTGACACAGTGCACAGCAAAGTGTCAGGTCAGCGATCTTACACTATAACATCATGCTCCCCCCGGGGCAATGTTATAGTGTAAAAAAAAAATATTCAGATGTGTAAAAAAATTTTTTTACAAATTCCTAAATTAAAAAAATATATATATATTGTTCCCATAAATACATTTCTTTATCTAAATAATAAAAAAACCAATAAAAGTACACATATTTAGTATCGCTGCGTCCGTAATGACCCCACCTATAAAACTGTCCTACTAGTTAACCCCTTCAGTGAACACCGTAAAAAAAAGAAAAAACCGAGGCAAAAAACAACGCTTTATTATCATACCGCCGAACAAAAAGAGGAATAACACGCGATCAAAAAGACGGATATAAATAACCATGGTACTGCTGAAAACGTAATCTTGTCCCGCAAAAAACGAGCCTCCATACAGCATCATCAGTGAAAAAATAAAAAAATTATAGTCCTCAGAATAAAGCGATGTAAAAATCATTATTTTTTCTATAAAATAGTTTTTATCGTATAAAAGCGCCAAAACATAAAAAAATGATATAAATGAGGCATCGCTGTAATCGTACTGACCCGAAGAATAAAACTGCTTTATCAATGTTACCAAACGCGGAACGGTATAAACGCCCCCCCAAAGAAATTCATGAATAGCTGGTTTTTGGTCATTCTGCCTCACAAAAATTGGAATAAAAAGCGATCAAAAAATGTCACGTGCCCGAAAATGTTACCAATAATAACGTCAACTCGTCCCGCAAAAAACAAGACCTCACATGACTCTGTGGACCAAAATATGGAAAAATTATAGCTCTCAAAATGTGGTAACGCAAAAAATATTTTTTGCAATAAAAAGCGTCTTTTAGTGTGTGACGGCTGCCAATCATAAAAATCCGTTAAAAAAACCGCTATAAATAGTAAATCAAAACCCCTTCATCACCCCCTTAGTTAGGGAAAAATAAAAAAAATAATAAAATGTATTTATTTCCATTTTTCCATTAGGGTTAGGGTTTGGATTACATTTACGGTTGGGATTAGGGTTAGGGGTGTGTCAGGGTTAGGGGTGTGGTTAGGGTTATGGTTGGGATTAGGGTTCGGGGTGTGTTGGAGTTAGGGGTGTAGCTAGGGTTGGGATTAGGGTTAGAGGTGTGGTTGGGGTTAGGGGTGTGGTTGGGATTAGGGTTAAGGGTGTGTTTGGGTTTCAGTTAGAATTGGGGGTTTCCACTGTTTAGGCACATCAGGGCTCTCCAAACGCAACATGGTGTCCCATCTCAATTCTAGTCAATTTTGCATTGAAAAGTCAAATGGCACTCCTTCCCTTCCGAGCTCTGCCATGCGCCCAAACAGTGGTTTACCCCCACATATGGGGTATCTAGGATCTAGTTTCCAAAATGGTGTCATTTGTGGGAGGTTTCCACTGTTTAGGCACATCAGGGGCTCTCCAAATGCGACATGGTATCCCAGGGCTGCCACTAGAAATTTCGGGGCCCCATACTGGCAAAATTTTCGGGGCCCCCTTGAGACTCCGCCCAGGCTCCACCCCAGCCCCGCCTCCACGCTCCACCCCTCGAACTGGCCACAGTCCCACCGCTCTCTCTTGGAAAATCTCCACTTCTCACCTATCACACATTGACAGTTTCCATCACCAGATCACACATAAAGCCGGCAGCTTTTGTTTTGGCCAAAAGATTTTTTAAGCCACCAAAATGACAAGGTAGACACTTTTGGCCAGGCCCTACTCTACTGTAACCTATTAAATATTTGTTAAAATATGCAATACAATTTAGGTTTATTTTTATTTATTTTTCAATTTTTAAAATGACCTATAATGCCACATACAAGGAACAAATACCACAGCACTATGACCAGACACCATATTACCACCACAGTGACTGAATAATATCAAATACACGGAACAAATACCACAACACCATGACCAGACCACATATTACCACCACATAGTGACTGAATACTACAATACTGATCAGTAATAAAAAACACCCCACAATACTATCACCATAAGTGCCAGTATTCA
The DNA here is from genome assembly GCF_051348905.1 of Ranitomeya variabilis. Taxonomy (NCBI): domain Eukaryota; kingdom Metazoa; phylum Chordata; class Amphibia; order Anura; family Dendrobatidae; genus Ranitomeya; species Ranitomeya variabilis. The sequence continues at coordinate 190,504,731 of NC_135232.1, forward strand.
CAGGAGATCTGTACTTAGTATGCAGTGTCTGTGTACAGGTAATACAGTAATCACCGGTGACATTATACACAGGAGCTCTGTATATAGTGTACAGTGTAGTGTCAGTGTATAGGTAACACACTGACTCACCAGTGACGTCTCTAGGTGAAGTCCTTCATCTTTCATCCAGAACAGATCGCCATCACTTCATCCAGCCAGGACTCGTTTCTGCAGGGAATAACACAGTTATTTCGAGTTCCGCTTGCAGAACACATTACTTAATTTTCCCAACTTCTACATTACACCACATGAAGAAGGCGACATAGTATCACTCTACACAGTAACAGGACCGCCCCCCATTTAAAACAGTATACTCAAAAAATAAAATAAATACATCACTGCAGTAATAATATCCCTTAATTAGCCCCTATGGTAATAATATTCGCCATCCTAGCCCCCGTGTGTCTCATTCCTGGCATCAGCCATATGTTCTCGCATCCTGCCCTAATGAGTATCCATTCTGCCCCATCTGTCTCCATCGTATCCATCATGCCCCATGATCCTGCCCCATCTGTCTCCAATCCTGCCCCCAGTGTCTCCAATCATGCCCGTATCACCATTCTGCCCCGTCTCCAATCATGCCCCCATGTCTGCAATCATGCCCCCTGTGTCTCCATTCTGCCCCATCTGTTTCCAATCCTGCCCCATCTGTTTCCAATCCTGCCCCATCTGTCTCCAGTCATGCCCCAGTGTCTCCAGTCATGCCGCCATGTTTTTCATCCTGCCCCGTGTCTCCAATCATGCCCCGTATCTCCATTCTGCCCGTGTCCAGCTTTCTGCCCCCGTGTCCAGCTTTCTGCCCCCGTGTCCAGTATCTCCTCTGCCCCAGCATGTCCAGCATTCTGCCCCCGTGTCCAGCATACTGCCCCCGTGTCCAGCATACTGCCCCCGTGTCCAGCATTCTGCTCCCGTGTCCAGCATACTGCCCCCGTGTCCAGCATACTGCCCCCTGTGTCCAGCATACTGCCCCCTGTGTCCAGCATACTGCCCCCGTGTCCAGCATTCTGCCCCCGTGTCCAGCATTCTGCCCCCGTGTCCAGCATTCTGCCCCCGTGTCCAGCATTCTGCCCCCGTGTCCAGCATTCTGCCCCCGTGTCCAGCATACTGCCCCCGTGTCCAGCATACTGCCCCCGTGTCCATCATACTGCCCCCGTGTCCAGCATTCTGCCCCCGTGTCCAGAATTCGGCCCCCGTGTCCAGAATTCGGCCCCCGTGTCCAGCATACTGCCCCTGTGTCCAGCATTCTGCCACTGTGTCCAGCATCTCCTCTGCCCCAGCGTGTCCAGCATTCTGCCCCCGTGTCCAGCTTTCTGCCCCCGTGTCCACCATTTTACCCCTGTGTCCAGCATCTCCTCTGCCCCTGTGTCCAGCTTTCTGCCCCTTTGTCCAGCATTCTGCCCGTGTCCAGCATTCTGCCCCTGTGTCCAGCATCTCCTCTGCCCCTGTGTCCAGCTTTCTGCCCCTTTGTCCAGCATTCTGCCCCTGTGTCCAGCTTTCTGCCCCTTTGTGCAGCATTCTGCCCCTGTGTCCAGCATCTCCTCTGCCCGTGTCCAGCTTTCTGCCCCTTTGTCCAGCATTCTGCCCCTGTGTCCAGCATCTCCTCTGCCCCCGTGTCCAGCATTCTGCCCGTGTCCAGCATTTTACCCCTGTGTCCAGCATCTCCTCTGCCCCTTTGTCCAGCTTTCTGCCCCTTTGTCCAGCTTTCTGCCCCTTTGTCCAGCATCTCCTCTGCCCAGCTTTCTGCCCGTGTCCAGCATCTCCTCTACCCCAGCGTGTCCAGCATTCTGCCCCCGTGTCCAGCATACTGCCCCCGTGTCCAGCATACTGCCCCCGTGTCTAGGATATTGCCCCCGTGTCAAGCATTCTGCCCCCGTGTCCAGCTTTCTGCCCCTTTGTCCAGCATCTCCTCTGCCCAGCTTTCTGCCCCCGTGTCCAGCATTCTGCCCCTGTGTCCAGTTTCTCCTCTGCCCCAGCGTGTCCAGCATTCTGCCCCCGTGTCCAGCATACTGCCCCCCTGTACAGCATACTGCCCCCGTGTCCAGCATTCTGCCCCCGTGTCCAGCATTCTGCCCCCGTGTCCAGCATACTGCTTCCGTGTCCAGCATACTGCCCCCGTGTCCAGCATACTGCCCCCGTGTCCAGCATACTGCCCCCGTGTCCAGCATTCTGCCCCCGTGTCCAGCATTCTGCCCCCGTATCCAGCATTCTGCCCCCGTATCCAGCATTCTGCCCCCCGTGTCCAGCATTCTGCCCCTGTGTCCAGCATACTGCCTCTGTGTCCAGCATTCTGCCCATGTGTCCAGCATCTCCTCTGCCCCTGTGTCCAGCTTTCTGCCCCTTTGTCCAGCATTCTGCCCCTGAGTCCAGCTTTCTGCCTCTTTGTCCAGCATTCTGCCCCTGTGTCCAGCATCTACTCTGCCCCTGTGTCCAGCTTTTTGCCCCTTTGTCCAGCATTCTGCCCCGTGTCCAGCATCTCCTCTGCCCCCGTGTCCTGCATTCTGCCCCGTGTCCAGCATTCTGCCCCCGTATCCAGCATTCTGCCCCCGTGTCCAGCATTCTGCCCCTGTGTCCAGCACACTGCCTCTGTGTCCAGCATTCTGCCCATGTGTCCAGCATCTCCTCTGCCCCTGTGTCCAGCTTTCTGCCCCTTTGTCCAGCATTCTGCCCCTGTGTCCAGCTTTCTGCCTCTTTGTCCAGCATTCTGCCCCTGTGTCCAGCATCTACTCTGCCCCTGTGTCCAGCTTTTTGCCCCTTTGTCCAGCATTCTGCCCCGTGTCCAGCATCTCCTCTGCCCCCGTGTCCAGCATTCTGCCCCGTGTCCAGCATTTTACCCCTGTGTCCAGCATCTCCTATGCCCCTGTGTCCAGCTTTCTGCCCCTTTGTCCAGCTTTCTGCCCCTTTGTCCAGCATCTCCTCTGCCCCAGCGTGTCCAGCATTCTTCCCCCGTGTCCAGCATACTGCCCCCGTGTCCAGCATACTGCCCCCGTGTCCAGCATACTGCCCCCTTTTCCAGCATACTTCCCCCGTGTCCAGCATACTGCCCCCGTGTCCAGCATACTGCCCCCGTCTCCAGCATTCTGCCCCGTCTCCAGCATTCTGCCCCCGTGTCCAGCATTCTGCCCCCGTGTCCAGCATACTGCCCCGGGCCCCCTCCTCCTCCCCCCTGGATCGCCGCTACCAAAAAAAAAAAATGCGCACTGCGGCCGCTCAAGTCTGCTGCCAGCCTCCGACTGGCTGGCGGCGGCTGTTAACTATTGACGTGCGGGCCCGCACGTCAATAGTGTGCCGCAGCGCCTGCAGGGGGGGCCCGGTGAGCAGATTAGATGGGGCCCTATGCGGGCCCCCTCTGCCCACCGGGCCCCATACGCCAGTCATGGCTGTAATGCCCTGATGGCGGCCCTGTAGTATCCGCTAATTATGCCAGCAAATTTTACATTCAAAAAGTGAAATGGCGCTCCTTCCCTTCTGAGCCCTGCTGTGTGCCCAAACAGTGGTTTACCCCCACATATGGGGTATCAACGTACTCAGGACAAATTGCACAACAACTTTTGGGGTCCAATTTCTTCTCTTACCCTTGGGAAAATAAAAAATTGGGAGCGAAAAGATCATTTTGTGAAAAAATATGATTTTTTATTTTTACGGCTCTGCATTATAAACTTCTGTGAAGGACTTGGTGGGTCAAAGTGCTCACCACACATCTAGATAAGTTCCTTAGGGGGTCTAGTTTCCAAAATGGTGTCACTTGTGGGGGGGTTTCAATGTTTAGGCACATGAGGGGCTTTCCAAACGCAACATGGCGTCCCATCTCAATTCCAGTCAATTTTTCATTGGAAAAGTCAAATGGTGCTCCTTCCCTTCCGAGCTCTGCCATGCGCCCAAACAGTGGTTTACCCCCAGATATGGGGTATCGGTGTACTCAGGACAAATTGTACAACAACTTTTGAGGTCCAATTTCTCCTGTTACCCTTGGTAAAATAAAACAAATTGGACCTGAAGTAAATCTTTTGTGAAAAAAAGATAAATGTTCATTTTTTTTAAACATCCCAAAAATTCCTGTGAAACACCTGAAGGGTTAATAAACTTCTTGAATGTGGGTTTTGAGCACCTTGACGGGTGCAGTTTTTAGAATGGTGTCACACTTTTCTATATATCTATCATATAGACCCCTCAAAATGATTTCAAATGTGATATGGTGCCTAAAAAAATGGTGTTGTAAAAATGAGAAATTGCTGGTCAACTTTTAACCCTTCTAACTCCCTAACAAAAAAAAATTTTTTGTTCCAAAATTGTGCTGATGTAAAGTAGACATGTGGGAAATGTTACTTATTAAGTATTTTGTGTGACATATCTCTGTGATTTAATTGCAGAAAAATTAAAAGTTGGAAAATTGCGAAATTTTCAACATTTTTGCAAAATTTCCATTTTTTTCACAAATAAACGCAGGTAACATCAAAGAAATTTTACCACTATCATGAAGTACAATATGTCATGAGAAAACAATGTCAGAATCACTGGGATCCGTTGAAGCGTTCCAGAGTTATAACTGCATAAAGGGACAGTGGTCAGAATTGTAAAAATTGGACTGGTTATTAACGTGCAAACCACTCTTGGTGGTAAAGGGGTTAAGGGCACAAAATTTAAAAGTTTGCAAATTGCAAAATTATCAACATTTTTGCTAAATTTAATTTATTTTCATGAATAAACGCAAGTCATATTGAAGAAATTTTACCACTATCATGAAGTACAATATGTCATGAAAAAACAGTCTCAAATCAGTGGAATACGTTGAAGCGTCCCAGAGTCATAAATTCATAAAGTGACAGTGGTCAGAATTGTAAAAATTGGCTCGGTCACTAAGAGGTTAAAGTGAACCTGTCACCAGGTTTGGATGATATGAGATGCGGCAACTGCCTTTCAGGGCTGATATACAGCATTCTATAATGCTGTATATCTGTCCCCCAACCCGACCTGTAAGAGAAGAAAAATAACTTTTATTATACTCACCAGGCGGTCCGGTCCGAGGGGTGTCTCTCTTCTTGATCCAGCGCCTCCCGGGAAAGGTCAGAGAGGCCCAGCACCTGCGCACTGCAGGACTTTACTCTGCCCTCAACAGGACAGATAAGTACGCCTGCGCAGGAGTGCGAGGCCAAGCAGACTGTGGATGATGCAGGGATGCGTCATCCACACAAAGCAAGCAGCAGGACGGCATCGCAAGAAGAGCGACACCCCTTGGACCAAAACGCCCGCTGGCAGCAGCGTAGCTACTGGGGGGGCAGAGGGGGCCATCGCCCCGGGCCCTGTCACATGAAGGGGCCCATCGGGAGCCAGGGCCACTACTGTGAGGAGGCAGAACATAGCATAGGAGCAGAGCAGTATAATGTCTGCTCCTGTCTGACAAGCTGCAGGCTGGCTACTAGCACAGTGGCCGGCTGCAGTTTCCCTCCTGCACCTGCAGTGAATGGTGTCACCTGTCTGACCTGATCATGAAGCTTTTCCCCGGCTGCAGTTTTCTTCTTCACTCTGTGCACGCTGGGATTGGCTCAGGCACGCTGGGTCCTAGTGCCCACCTTGCATTTCACCTAGACACTTCCTGGTCCTGCCTGCAAACTTTATCAGTAAGTGGGGATGGACCTTATTAGGTTTATTAGATTCAGGTATGTCACAGTGAGACCGTTGGGGTATTGTGGGGGCTGAAAGTGAGTGAGGGGGGACAGGGTGCTGGGGGGTGAATGTGAGACCATGGGGGTATTGTGGGGGGAGGGGAGACAGGGTACTGGGGGGTGAATGTAAGACCATTTGGGTGTTGTGAGGGGAGAAGGTGGGTGAGGTGGGACAGGGCACTGAGGGGGTAAATGTGAGACCATGGGGGTATTGTGGGGGAGGGGAGACAGGGTACTGAGGGGGTGGATGTGAGATGATGGGGGTATTGGGGCTGAAGTGGGGGAGGGGGACAGGTCACTGGGGGCTAAATATAATGTTTAGTTATGATATTATATGTACTCCATCATGTAATATTTGCTGTCTGGGGAGGCTGGAGATGGGGGGGTAGGGGGCTTTTGATACGTACCACCTGGGTCTTTTATGAGTATTAGTATAAGGAGCCCGCATACAGTAACCACAGCATCACATTTACAGCACCACTCCAGCATTATCTTTTATTTCATTGCTGGAGCGGTGCTGATAATCCACGTCCCCTGCCCCCTGTCTGATACTCACCTTCTGGCGTTTTCATCTGTTTTAGTCTCCGCTCGGCTCCGTCTCCTGCAGTTTGTGACCTGTCCGTGGCTCCAGTGTTTCATGGAGCGCCGCAGAGGTCACTAATCAATGTAAGTCTGTGGGAGCCTCGTTCTGGCCTCTTTCTCACTCTCAGGCTATGTGCACACGGTGCGGATTGGCCGCTGCGGATCTGCAGCAGTTTTCCATCTGGTTTACAGTACCATTTAAACCTATGGAAAACCAAATCCGCAGTGCCCATGGTGCGGAAAATACCGCACAGAAACGCTGCATTTTTTATTTCTGCAGCATGTCAATTCTATTTGCGGATTCCGCAGCGTTTTACACCTGCTCCTGTATAGGATTCCGCAGGTGGTAAAACGCAGGTGAAATCTGCACAAAAAACACAGGAAATCAGCTGTAAATCCGCACAAATCCGCAACAAGTTCACATAGCCTCATAGTCTTACATTGAGCGCTTGTGACATAGCTTCTAACTTCTGGCCTGTCAGAAGCTGCGCTCACAAGTTTGAGCAGTGGGACTGCAGCAGTGCCACGAAATAGTGAATACGCCAGAGGATGAGTAAATGACCGGGGCATCCAAATCATGACAGGGAGCTGTGAGTCCATCATACTGTGTATACGGGAGCTGCGGGCCCATCATACTGTGTATAAGGGAGCTGGGGGTCCATCATACTATATATAAGGGAGCTGGGGCCCACCATATTGTGTATACGGGAGCTGCGGGCCCATCATACTGTGAATAAGGGAGCTGCGGGCCCATCATACTGTGTAAGAGGGAGCTGCGGGCCCATCATACTGTGTATACGGGAGCTGCGGGCCCATCATACTGTGTATACGGGAGCTGCGGGCCCATCATACTATGTATATGGGAGCTGCGGGCCCATCATACTGTGTATATGGGAGCTGTGGGCCCATCACCCTATGTATAAGGGAGCTGTGGGCCCATCATACTATGTATAAGGGAGCTGTGGGCCCATCATACTGTGTATACGGGAGCTGCGGGCCCATCATACTGTGTATACGGGAGCTGCGGGCCCATCATACTGTGTATACGGGAGCTGCGGGCCCATCATACTGTGTATACGGGAGCTGCGGGCCCATCATACTATGTATACGGGAGCTGCGGGCCCATCATACTGTGTATAAGGGAGCTGTGGGCCCATCATACTGTGTAAAAGGGAGCTGAGGGTCCATCATACTGTGTATACGGGAGCTGCGGGCCCATCATACTATGTATAAGGGAGCTGTGGGCCCATCATACTGTGTATACGGGAGCTGCGGGCCCATCATACTGTGTATAAGGGAGCTGCGGGCCCATCATACTGTGTATAAGGGAGCTGTGGGCCCATCATACTGTGTAAAAGGGAGCTGGGGGTCCATCATACTGTGTATACGGGAGCTGCGGGCCCATCATACTATGTATAAGGGAGCTGTGGGCCCATCATACTGTGTATACGGGAGCTGCGGGCCCATCATACTGTGTATACGGGAGCTGCGGGCCCATCATACTGTGTATACGGGAGCTGCGGGCCCATCATACTGTGTATACGGGAGCTGCGGGCCCATCATACTGTGTATACGGGAGCTGCGGGCCCATCATACTATGTATAAGGAAGTTGTGAGTCCATCATACTGTTTGTACGGGAGCTGCAGGCCCATCAGACAGTGTGTAAGGGATCTGCGGGCCCATCACACTGTGTATAAGGGAGCTGCGGGCCCATCACACTGTGTATAAGGGAGCTGCGGGCCCATCATACTGTGTATATGGGAGCTGCGGGCCCATCATACTGTGATAAGGGAGCTGCGGGCCCATCATACTGTGATAAGGGAGCTGCGGGCCCATCATACTGTGATAAGGGAGCTGCGGGCCCATCATACTGTGATAAGGGAGCTGCGGGCCCATCATACTGTGATAAGGGAGCTGCGGGCCCATCATACTGTGATAAGGGAGCTGTGCACACATCATACTGTGTATAAGGGAGCTGCGGGCCCATCATACTGTGTATAAGGAAGCTGCAGGCTCATACTGTGATAAGGGAGCTGCAAGTCCATCATACTGTGTATAAGGAAGCTGTGCACACATCATACTGTGTATATGGGAGATGTGGGTCCATCATACTGTGTATAAGGAAGCTGTGGGCTCATCATACTGTGATAAGGGAGCTACGAGCCCATCATACTGTGTATAAGGGAGCTGCGGGCCCATCATACTGTTTATATGGGAGCTGTGGGTCCATCATACTGTGAATAAGGGAGCTGCGAGCCCATGATACTGTGTATAAGGGAAGCTGCGGGCCCATCATACTGTGTATAAGGAAGCTGTGGGCCCATCATACTGTGTATAAGGAAGCTGTGGGCCCATCATACTGTGTACAGGGGAACTGTGGGGGACATCATACTGTTTGACGGGAGCTGCCGGCCCATCATACTGTGTATAGAAAACTGTGAAGGCATATTGTGCATATGGGAGCTGTTGGCCCATTACACTGTATACAGGGGAGCTCTGGGGGGCATTATACTTTCTATAGTGGAGTTCTGTCAGCATTATACTGTGTATAGGGGAGCATTGGGCTCATACTATCTATAGGGGAGCAGTGGTATCATACTGTGTAGAGGGGAGCAGTGGGAACATCATTTTGTGTAAATAGGGGAGCAGTGGGAACATCATACGGTGTATAGGGGAGTTATAGAATCACCATACTGTGTATAGGGGAGCTGTGGGGGCCTTAGACTGTGTATAGGGAAGCTTTAAGCTCACCATACTGTGTATAATGGAGCAGTACATGGGGGAACTTAGGGGACATTATTAAATGTTAAGTGGGCACTTAAGCATTATTGTTATAGGGGCACTCAGAGTATTGTGACCATCAAAGTTGCATATGGTCACAATATGGCGGTAAAGTCAATGTTCGTTTTTGTATATAGATTTATTTTCAATAACAGTAGGGTCATATTCTGAGGTTCCCCTCTATTCACAACTAGAGTGCGCAACCGTAGCTGTAATCAGGGTTAGCTGGTTAGGGGCCCACTCAGATGTTTCGCCCCCCCTAAGTTGAAACCCTAGCTACGCCTCTGCCCGCTGGTGAGTATAATAAAAGTTATTTTTCCTCTCTTACAAGTCGGGTTGGGAGAAGATATACAGCATTATACACTGCTCAAAAAAATAAAGGGAACACTTACAACAGAATATAACTCCAAGTAAATCAAACTTCTGTGAAATCAAACTGTCCACTTAGGAAGCAACACTGTTTGACAATCAATTTCACATGCTGTTGTGCAAATGGAATAGACAACAGATGGAAATTATTGGCAATTATCAAGACACACTCAATAAAGGAGTGGTTCTGCATGTGGGGACCACAGACCACATCTCAGTACCAATGCTTTCTGGCTGATGTTTTGGTCACTTTTGAATGCTGGTTGTGCTTTCACACTTGTGGTAGCATGAGACGGACTCTACAACCCACACAAGTGGCTCAGATAGTGCAGCTCATCCAGGATGGCATATCAATGCGAGCTGTGGTAAGAAGGTTTGCTGTGTCTGTCAGCGTAGTGTCCAGAGGCTGGAGGCGCTACCAGGAGACAGGCCAGCACACCAGGAGATGTGGAGGGGACTGTAAGAGGGCAACAACCCAGCAGCAGGACAGCTACCTCAGCCTTTGTGCAAGGAGGAACAGGAGGATCACTGCCAGAACCCTGCAAAATGACCTCCAGCAGGCCACAAATGGTTAGAAACTGACACCATGAGGATGGTCTGAGTGCCCGACATCCACAGATGGGGGTTGTGCTCACAGCCCAACACCGTGCAGGACGCTTGCCATTTGCCACAGAACACCAGGATTGGCAAATTCGTCACTAGCGCCCTGTGCTCTTCGCAGATGAAAGCAGGTTCACACTGAGCACATGTGACAGACGTGACAGAGTCTGGAGACGCCGTGGAGAGCGATCTGCTGCCTGCAACATCCTTCAGCATGACCGGTTTGGCAGTGGGTCAGTAATGGTGTGGGGTGGCATTTGTTTGGAGGGCTGCACAGCCCTCCATGTGCTCGCCAGAGGTAGCCTGACTGCCATTAGGTGCCGAGATTAGATCCTCAGACCCCTTGTAAGACCATATGCTTGTGCGGTTGGCCCTGGGTTCCTGCTAATGCAGGACAATGCCAGACCTCATGTGGCTGGAGTGTTTCAGCAGTTCCTGCAAGATGAAGGCATTGAAGCAATGGACTGGACCGCCCATTCCCCAGACCTGAATCCGATTGAACACATCTGGGACATCATGTCTCGCACCATACACCAACGTCACGTTGCACCACAGACTGTCCAGGAGTTGGCGGATGCTTTAGTCCAGGTCTGGCCGGAGATCCCTCAGGAGACCATCCGCCGCCTCATCTGGAGCATGCCCAGGCATTGTAGGGAGGTCATACAGGCACATGGAGGCCACAAACACTACTGAGTATCATTTCCTTGTCTTGAGGCCTTTCCACTGAAGTTGGATCAGCCTGTAACTTCATTTTCCACTTTGATTTTCAGCATCATTCCAACTCCAGACCTCCGTGGGATATTAGTTGTGATTTACGTTCATCATTTTTAGGTTTTATTGTTCTCAACACATTCCACTATGTAATGAATAAAGATTTATAACTGGAATATTTCATTCAATGATATCTAGGATGTGGGATTTTAGTGTTCCCTTTATTTTTTTGAGCAGTGTAGAATGCTGTAGATAAGCCCTGAAAGGTGATGACCGCATCTCATATCAGCCAAACCTGGTGACAGGTTCCCTTTAAGCTGATGTTAATGAGGCCAAAACCCAGTTCACCCATGATAGAAACTCCACCCACTTGCTTGTATCCAATTAAATTGACAAGTGGGTGGAGTTTTGTTTGGGCGGTTGTTATGTATGCTGAACGGCATTTTACACCCAGTGACAGTCATTTTGAGAATTTAGTGGCTCTTGCTGGGGAGCCAGTTCTTTGTACCGGATCATTCACGAACGGCCCATCACTAATCAGAAGGAACCCAGGGCACCTGCATATGGTCTCACAATGAGGCCGGGTTCACACATGCGAGAAACACCCCAGAGTCTTGCATGTTAATACCCGTCACTGCCGCCAGCACTGGGGAGCGGAGCGTGCGGCTGCATGTATTGCTATGTGGCTGCACGCTCCGCTCCTAAGTGTCGGCGGCAGTGCCGGGTATTAACATGGGAGACTGGGTGTGTTTCTCACGTGTGATCCAGGCCGGAGTCTGAGGATCTCATCTCGGTAGCTCTGGCTATCACATGGAGGGCAACCAATGTTGCTTTATATCTGGACAGGTTGATTTCACAGAAGTGTGATTGACGTGGTATTACATTGTGTTGTTTAAGTGTTCCCTTTATTTATATATACATACACAATTTCTTTTCAAGAAAAAACCCTACTGTAATATCATTATTACTGCACCTCAATATTCTCCTCACTTCTGTCACTGACCGTTCTGTAATGAGGTGACCAGAATGGAGTCTATAAGGAGCTCCTGGGATCCCCTCCACAATGGAGTCTATAAGGAGCTCCTGGCATCCCCTCCACAATGGAGTCTATAAGGAGCTCCTGGCTTCCCCTCCACAATGGAGTCTATAAGGAGCTCCTGGCATCCCCTCCACAATGGAGTCTATAAGGAGCTCCTGGGATCCCCTCCACAATGGAGTCTATAAGGAGCTCCTGGCATCCCCTCCACAATGGAGTCTATAAGGAGCTCCTGGGATCCCCTCCACAATGGAGTCTATAAGGAGCTCCTGGGATCCCCTCCACAATGGAGTCTATAAGGAGCTCCTGGCATCCCCTCCACAATGGAGTCTATAAGGAGCTCCTGGGATCCCCTCCACAATGGAGTCTATAAGGAGCTCCTGGGATCCCCTCCACAATGGAGTCTATAAGGAGCTCCTGGCATCCCCTCCACAATGGAGTCTATAAGGAGCTCCTGGCATCCCCTCCACAATGGAGTCTATAAGGAGCTCCTGGCATCCCCTCCACAATGGAGTCTATAAGGAGCTCCTGGCATCCCCTCCACAATGGAGTCTATAAGGAGCTCCTGGCATCCCCTCCACAATGGAGTCTATAAGGAGCTCCTGGCATCCCCTCCACAATGGAGTCTATAAGGAGCTCCTGGGATCCCCTCCACAATGGAGTCTATAAGGAGCTCCTGGCATCCCCTCCACAATGGAGTCTATAAGGAGCTCCTGGGATCCCCTCCACAATGGAGTCTATAAGGAGCTCCTGGCATCCCCTCCACAATGGAGTCTATAAGGAGCTCCTGGCATCCCCTCCACAATGGAGTCTATAAGGAGCTCCTGGCATCCCCTCCACAATGGAGTCTATAAGGAGCTCCTGGGATCCCCTCCACAATGGAGTCTATAAGGAGCTCCTGGCTTCCCCTCCACAATGGAGTCTATAAGGAGCTCCTGGGATCCCCTCCACAATGGAGTCTATAAGGAGCTCCTGGGATCCCCTCCACAATGGAGTCTATAAGGAGCTCCTGGCATCCCCTCCAGTCTAGTCCGGTCAGTGCTGAGCCGTCTAGACTGGAGTTGTTCCTGTGAGGACCCCGCTCTAGCAACTCCGGTCACCACTGCCGTGACCTGTCTACAGCGGAGCTGCTGGAAGGAGCCTCACAGGCTCATATCCTCTCTACCTTTGCACAATTGCACAGCAGTGGCGGTACCTCCTCCTTTCTAGCGGATTTCCCGCCTTTTTCTCTTCCGGAAGTGACACGTTCCCCTCCCCGCTGCAGTGTGACGTCATTCCGCCTCAGCCGAGTGTCATGGCGCAGGAGAGCACCAGGGGAATGATGGAGGATGAAGAACTAGAAGACGGAGAACTCAGTGGCTCTGACACCGACATGAAGGTGTCCAAACCGGCAGAGAATGCTGCAGGGCCGGTAAGTTCCGGAGCCGTGAGGTGACATTTTGCGAGCTGCATGTATATGTACAGCACAGTACAGTACTGCACTCTGCGGCGGAGCCGTGCTGGGACCTGTAGTGCAGCAGTGTACGGCACTGGAATCTGGTTACAGTGCTCAATGGGGAGTACTGGAGCGGCCCAAGATGACCAATCAGATCTTTTCTTTCTTTTGTATTTTGTGCTCGTCCAATGAGGTGACAGATGTGGTTGCTCTGGGTAGTTACTACTCTGCCTGCAGAAGTGCACGTCGTGTGAGGAGACTTGTCAGTCCTCTGCCTGTGTGCAGGTGTCCGCAGAGTCCTATGTGTGTATATATCCGGCCCTCTGTCTGTCTGCACATACAGCACATGTCCGCAGTGTCCTATGTGTATATATCCGGTCCTCTGCCTGTCTGCGCATACAGCACATGTCCACAGAGTCCTATGTGTATATATCCGGTCCTCTGCCTGTCTGCGCATACAGCACATGTCCGCAGTGTCCTATGTGTGTATATATATCCGGTCCTCTGCCTGTCTGCACATACAGCACATGTCCACAGAGTCCTATGTGTATATATCCGGTCCTCTGCCTGTCTGCGCATACAGCACATGTCCACAGAGTCCTATGTGTATATATCCGGTCCTCTGCCTGTCTGCGCATACAGCACATGTCCACAGAGTCCTATGTGTATATATCCGGTCCTCTGCCTGTCTGCACATACAGCACATGTCCACAGTGTCCTATGTGTATATATCCGGTCCTCTGCCTGTCTGCACATACAGCACATGTCCACAGTGTCCTATGTGTATATATCCGGTCCTCTGCCTGTCTGCACATACAGCACATGTCCACAGTGTCCTATGTGTGTATATATATCCGGTCCTCTGCCTGTCTGCACATACAGCACATGTCCACAGTGTCCTATGTGTATATATCCGGTCCTCTGCCTGTCTGCACATACAGCACGTCCACAGTGTCCTATGTGTATATATCCGGTCCTCTGCCTGTCTGCACATACAGCACATGTCCACAGTGTCCTATGTGTATATATCCGGTCCTCTGCCTGTCTGCACATACAGCACATGTCCACAGTGTCCTATGTGTATATATCCGGTCCTCTGCCTGTCTGCACATACAGCACATGTCCACAGTGTCCTATGTGTATATATCCAGTCCTCTGCCTGTCTGCACATACAGCACATGTCCAGTGTCCTGTGTATATATCCGGTCCTCTGCCTGTGTGCAGGTGTCCGCAGAGTCCTATGTGTGTATATATCCGGCCCTCTGTCTGTCTGCACATACAGCACATGTCCGCAGTGTCCTATGTGTATATATCCGGTCCTCTGCCTGTCTGCACATACAGCACATGTCCACAGTGTCCTATGTGTATATATCCAGTCCTCTGCCTGTCTGCACATACAGCACATGTCCAGTGTCCTGTGTATATATCCGGTCCTCTGCCTGTCTGCACATACAGCACATGTTAAGCAATAATGTATACACCTCAGAGGACTTTCAAAAATAATCAATGCAATCCATACATGAGTGTCTAACAGTGAAATTATAAATTCCTCCCCAGTGCAGCAAAAAAAGTGGAAACCACTCAACTATTAGTGTAAAACCAATCACCAGAACTATGGAGCAGAACCCAAGGAAGCACTAGCAAGGATAGAGTTAAATAAGCTTTATTTGTAACTGTTAAAATACAACATACATCGTGTGCACATATTTTAGGACAAGGAATAATAAAAGCAAGTATGCGTAAAATCATTACTATATTGAAACCTAAGGAATAAGAGGCACCCAGGGTGTGTGTGTGTGTGTGTATATATATATATATATATATATATATATATATATATATAATATATATATATATATATATATATATATATATAATATATTTTTATTTTTTTTAGTGGACAGGCCAAAAGTTTGGACACACCTCATTTAAAGATTTTTCTGTATTTTCATGACTATGAAAATTGTACATTCACCCTGAAGGCACCAAAACTATGAATTAACAAATGTAGAATTATATACTTAACAAAAAATGTGTGAAACTACTGAAAATATATCTTATATTCAAGGTTCTTCAAAGTAGCGACCTTTTGCTTTGATGACTGCTTTGCACACTCTTGGCATTCTCTTGATGAGCTTCAAGAGGAAGTCACCGGAAATGGTCTTCCAACAATCTTGAATGAGTTCCCAGAGATGCTTAGCACTTGTTGGCCCTTTTACCCTTCGCCACGACAGCACCCCACATGAGAGAGAGAGGGATCCGCCCCATAGGAACAGGAAACCTACAGAATAAAAGGAGGCGGTCCCCTCTCCTCCTCAGTTTAGGTTTCCTGTTCCTATAGGGATCCCGGCTTACCTACAGATGAAGAGGATCCCTGGGCCATGCACCCGCCTGCGCCTGTGTCCGAGGGAACGGCAGGGGCTGCGGTTCAAGAAGCAGCGGCGGGGGAGCCCCTGCTTGCAGCCTCCCCCCTCGTCTGGCCAAACATCCATGGTCCGGGTCCGGTCACCGTGGGTCCGCCCGGCACCATGAGGACGCGCGCGCTGCGGCGGCCAGCTTAATACTTCTGACCGCCGCATGGTAAGTGAGGAGCGGCGCGTCTAACCCGGAAGTCGCTGGAGCACTTCCGGGTCGGTCCGGGGAGGCAGGAGAATTCGGCGGCAGATTTAAAAAGCAGCGCTGGCGTCGGACCGGTGTGTGTAAGATGGCTTCACCGGCCGACGAAGCGCACCTGCCCGCAGCAGAACAGCGTTCTCCCAGCAAGGAGAGAAGCGTTAGGAGCAGCACAAAGAGTGGTGGTCGACCTCCAGAGAAGGGATCTACCACCAAACGAAATCCGCCTCCAGAACCGGTACCTGTCAGCTTCACTGGGTGAGTTTTTAAAAGAATCTCTTCCTATATGCTGATATATGTTCCTCCTGTATCCCTTCCTCTAGACTAAGAAAAGGACACACAAGTCCAAGCACAAGGAATGTGCTTTATGTACGCAGCCCCTCCCGGATGATTATGCTAAAAAATTATGTTCAGAATGTATCACACAAACCTTGCGGCAGGAGAATATAATGACTCCATCAGATGTCAGAGCCATAATCCGGGAAGAAATGCAGGGTTTGGCGCAGACAAGTAGCACCAGTACCCGTCGGCCTAGCAGGTCCCGATCTCCAGTTAGTTCAGAGTCAGAGGATGTGCATATATCCTCGGACGAATCAGGATTTCAGCCGAGCTCATCCGAAACTGAAGGGGGGCTTTGTCTTCCCAATAGCAGTGTGGATAATTTAGTGAAATCTGTCAGGAGCACGATGGGGTGCTCAGACGAGAAGGAGAAAAAATCAGCTCAAGACATAATGTTTGCGGGGTTAGGGCAGAAAAAACGTAGATCCTTCCCCGTCATACCAACTATTAAAGAAATTATTAAAAAAGAATGGGAGAAGCGAAACACAAGAGGTTTCCTACCATCATCCTCTAAAAGACGCTATCGTTTCAGCGACGAGGAGCTGAACTCCTGGTCAAAGGTGCCGAAGGTTGATGCCGCAGTAGCCTCTACAACCAAGCAGTCGGTATTACCAGTGGAGGATTCCGGGGTCCTGACAGACCCACTGGACCGTAAAGCAGAAGCTTTACTAAAAAGATCGTGGGAAGCTAACACGGGGGCGTTTAGGCCCGCCATATCTAGTTACCTGCACTGCAAGGTCGCTACTAGTGTGGATGGAGCAACTGGAGGAACAGATTAGAGGTAGAACTTCGAGAGAGTCAATCCTGCCGAAATTCCCTCTAATTAAAGAAGCAGTAGCATTCCTGGCTGATGCCTCCGTGGATTCGCTACGCCTAGCAGCCAGGTCAGCCGGCCTAGTGAACACAGCCCGGCGAGCACTCTGGTTAAAAAAACTGGAAAGGGGACGCACAGGCCAAAGCAAAACTTTGTGCGATCCCCTGCCAGGGTGAGTTCCTTTTTGGAAAGACGCTGGATGAACTCCTGAATAAAGCAGGAGAAAGGAAGAAAGGCTTCCCTAACCAATATCTTCCGTCTTACTGGAGAGCCTTCAGAAGACACCCCTTTACCAGGAACAAACCGTTCGAGCAAAGGGAGCGATGGGAGACGAAAGACCCAAAGCAAAAAGGTGCCTTTTTTAGCGGATCCCATAATCCAAAACGCAAATACCGCTAACCAGAAAGTGGGCGGCAGATTAAAATTCTTCCTTCCCAAATGGGAACAAATAACATCTAGCCAATGGATTCTGGACATTGTGCAATACGGCCTAAAATTGGAGTTTGATCGAATCACTTGGGATTCTTTTATAGTAGCATCACCAAAAGGACGAGATCAACAAAGGGCTCTGGAATCAGAGATCCTATCTCTTCTATCTAAAAAAGTCCTGATAGAAGTTCCCCAGGATCAAGAAGGGAAAGGGTTCTATTCCCCTTTATTCTTGATCAATAAGCCAGATGGTTCGTTCAGAACTATCATAAATCTCAAATTAAATTCCTTGCTTACGTAATCATACCTTCAAAATGGAATCCATTAGTTCTACCATAAAACTCTTATTCCCTAGGTGTGTCATGGCCGGAATAGACTTAAAAGATGCCTATTATAATCTTCCTATACATGCCAAGCATCAGCAGTACCTAAGGGTAGCAGTCATCCTGGAGGGACAGGTTTGTCACTTTCAGTATGTAGCAATGCCTTTTGGGCTTTCTATGGCTCCCCGCATCTTCACTAAGGTGATATTAGAAGTGATGGCTCACCTACGCCAACGGGACACCTTGATAATACCCTACCTAGATGATTTTTTAGTAGTAGGAAACTCTATACTTCAGTGTAAAGTTCGTTTATCTAATACGATCTCGTCCCTACAGGAGTTAGGTTGGATCGTCAACTTTGAAAAGTCCCGGCTGAATCCAGAAACCGTTCAAACATTTCTAGGAATCCAGCTAGACTCCGTAAGTCAGAAATGCTTCCTTCCTCAGTCAAAAAGACTGACTATACAATCGAGGGTATCAGAGGCAATAAACAACCCCTACATGGCACTAAGAAAAGCCATGTCCTTAATGGGATCATTATCCTCATGTATCCCAGCTGTACCGTGGGCACAATTTCATACCCGTCAATTACAGTAGGAAGTATTGTCAGCTCAGGGAAAAGATGGACATCTGGAAAGTAAAATAACTCTTTCCAAAGATGTCTTAGAATCTCTATCCTGTTGGCTAGATATGGAACACCTTTCAGGGGGTGTACCATGGATAATAGACCCGTCTAAGATAATTACCACCGACGCCAGCCCGATTGGATGGGGTGCGCATATGGAAGATAGTCTGGCCAAAGATACTTGGGACCAGGCAGAATTGGCGTGTTCCTCCAATTGGAAAGAGTTAAAAGCGGTAGGATATGCCTTAAATCATTTTCTTCCGTAGATTCAAGGAGCAAATGTAAGAATTTACTCAGACAATTCCACCACAGTGGCATATGTGAACCGTCAGGGTGGTACAAGGTCAGGAAGTCTAATGACCATAGCAGCAGACATCTTCCAGCTGGCAGAGACTCATCTCACATCCCTAATAGCCCTGCACATCAGAGGTGTAGAGAACATCAGGGCAGACTACCTCAGCCGGAACGAGTTACGTCAAGGGGAATGGACCTTAAACAAATCCATATTCAGAATGATAACAGAATCATGGGGGATACCACAAATAGACCTATTTGCCACAAGAGACAATCGGCAAGTAAAAAGGTTCGCTTCCCTGAACTTCATGGATCACCCAGATATATTGGACTCTCTCCACCATTTTTGGAGGTTCAAACTGGCATACGCCTTTCCTCCGATGTCTCTGATTCCACTAGTGATCAGAAAAATCAGGAGGGAACAAGCAAGAGTGATCCTCATTGCACCGTTCTGGCCGAAAAGACCATGGTTCTCTTGTCTCCAGACCATGTGCCTATGCGACCCATGGATTCTCCCATCAGACAAGGAGCTGCTGTTCCAGGGCCCCTTTTTCCACCCGCAAGTGAAAGGTCTTCACTTGACGGCGTGGAATTTGAGAGGCAACTATTAAGTTCAAGAGGGTTCTCAGTAGAACTAGTAAACACCCTCTTACTGAGCAGAAAAAGATCTACCACCCTAATATATAGTAGGGTATGGAATAAATTTTTAGATTTTTACACAGTACCGTTCACTAAGCAAGTTCCGATCACACCTATTCTAGAGTTCTTGCAAAAAGGCCGAGAATTAGGCCTATCTGCAAATACCTTAAGAGTTCAGGTCTCGGCATTAGGAGCCCTATATGGATGCAATATAGCAGCTAATAGGTGGATCTCCAGATTCATAAAATCTTGTGAACGTAGTAAACCGGTCCATATTCCCCGTCTACCTCCGTGGGATTTAAATCTACATCTTCTGATCTGACCTTTGGTAGAGCTGTCCTTAGTACAGTAATCCCACCCAAATAAATGACACTCTGAAAATCTCTCATGTGGGGTGCTGTCGTGGCGAAGGGTAAAAAGCCGCATTACTTATTGGTAATGCTCTTTTAATGAGTCCACGACAGCACCCATTTACTACCCTCCCTAAGTTATGCACAGCTCTTTCTTTTAAATTCACAAATAATGGTTGTATAGAGTTTAAGATATTTTATGTTGCTGAATAAGAATTAATACTAAAACTTTTGCGGTTCCCTTTTTGTACTCTGTAAACTAAACTGAGGAGAGGGGACCGCCTCCTTTTATTCTGTAGGTTTCCTGTTCCTATGGGGCGGATCCCTCTCTCTCATGTGGGGTGCTGTCGTGGACTCATTAAAAGAGCATTACCGGTAAGTAATCCGGCTTTTTGCCTTCACTCTGCACTCCAGCTCACCCCAAACCATCTCGATTGGGTTCAGGTCTGGTGACTGTGGAGGCCAGGTCATCTGGCGTAGCACCCCATCACTCTCCTTCTTGGTCAAATAGCCCTTACACAGCCTGGAGGTGTGTTTGGGGTCATTGTCCTGTTGAAAAATAAATGATGGTCCAACTAAACGCAAACCGGATGGAATAGCATGCTGCTGCAAGATGCTGTGGGAGCCATGCTGGTTCAGTATGCCTTCAATTTTGAAGAAATCCCCAACAGTGTCACCAGCAAAGCACCCCCGCACCATCACACCTCCTCCATGCTTCACGGTGAGAACCAGGCATGTAGAGTCCATCCGTTCACCTTTTCTGCGTCGCACAAAGACACGGTGGTTGGAACCAAAGATCTCAAATTTGGACTCATCAGAACAAAGCACAGATTTCCACTGGTCTAATGTCCATTCCTTGTGTTCTTTAGCCCAAACCAGTCTCTTCTGCTTGTTGCCTGTCCTTAGCAGTGGTTTCCTAGCACCTATTTTACCATGAAGGCCTGCTGCACAAAGTCTGTTCTTAACAGTTGTTGTAGAGATGTGTCTGCTGCTAGAACTCTGTGTGGCATTGACCTGGTCTCTAATCTAAACTGCTGTTAACCTGCGATTTCTGAGGCTGGTGACTCTGATAAACTTATCCTCAGAAGCAGAGGTGACTCTTGGTCTTCCTTTCCTGGGGCGGTTCTCATGTGAGCCAGTTTCTTTGTAGCGCCTGATGGTTTTTGCAACTGCACTTGGGGACACTTTCAAAATTTTCCCAATTTTTCGGACTGACTGACCTTCATTTCTTAAAGTAATGATAGTCACTCAGTTTTCTTTACTTAGCTGTTTTTTTTCTTGCCATAATAAAAAATCAGCTGTGTATCCACCAGACTTCTGCTCAACACAACTGATGGTACCAACCCCATTTATAAGGCAAGAATTCCCACTTATTAAACCTTACAGGGCACACCTGTGAAGTGAAAACCATTTCCGGTGACTACATCTTGAAGCTCATCAAGAGAATGCCAAGAGTGTGCAAAGCAGTCATCATAGCAAAAGGTTGCTACTGTGAAGAACCTAGAATATAAGATATGTTTTCAGTTGTTTCTCACTTTTTTGTTAAGTATATAATTCCATATGTGTTAATTCATAGTTTTGATGCCTTCAGTGTGAATTTACAATTTTCATAATCATGAAAATAAAGAAAAATCTTTAAATGAGAACGTGTGTCCAAACATTTGGTCTGTACTGTGCAGATCTCCTGTGAAACTAGATACGATCAAAAAAACTACATGAGTGATCCCATTGACCCCTAGATTAACTAACAGATCATGTATCACTATTGCGAAAAATCAATAAAGAAACGTGATCAGATGAATCAAGCAACAAAAAGCCCATACGTAGGGCAACAGTGTGCAAAGTGCAAGCAAATCATGTTTCTCCAGTCACCTTCCACGACAGCAGTATCGGAGGTTGTCTCCCCGCCCTAATAGGGGACAGGAAACAGAGGTTGAATACCCCTCCCCTTCCTGCAACCACCAGTGTTTTTCCTGTCCCCTATGGGGCATGAAGAGGTTCTGATAGTGCTGCCGTGGCCGGCGATCGGGAGCACTGTTACCTGAAGCCGGGCAGTTGAGGTCTGGAGCTCCCCTCTCCTCCTCCTTGGACTGCTCCCATCTCCGCGTCTACCGCGTGACTTGAGACCTCCACCCGCCCTACCCGCACCTTTTTCGGGAGGCAAAGCAGGGCGCGGTGCGGTGCACCGGGTTCCTCCTGCAGCTTCCCGGCTTCCTCCGCAGCTGCTGATGGATGACGCGCGTGTACCGGAAGTGACGAGTACCCAAACTTCCGGTTTCTTCGCCTCCATACGCTGAAGCTCCCACGCGCGTCGGCCGGCGTCCCCTGCCCAGGACATCCAGCGGCAGCCACGACGGGCGTCTCTGACCCCCCCTCCCCCATGGACACTAATGAGGAGGAGCACGAAATTCGCTGGGAGCTTCGATAAGTATTTATTCCTGGCTGGGGAAGCCTCCAGGTAAGACCTTCTGTCTGTGACCCTCTTGACTGGACCACTGACCATATGGACGGCGACAAACCCCTACTCTCTGCTCCTGTGGAGCCCAGTGTACACCCCCCTACTGTAAGTAGTGGGATGATGTCCCTTGCTGTCCATTTTTAAAAAAATTCAAGTGTCTTAGTCCACCTTTCTCTCTCGTTTTGGGGAGACAAGGTCCCTGCCCATAGGAAGGATAAAATGCCCAGCCGTAAGTGTGCTGCATGTGCATCTAAGCTTCCCTCCACGTAGAAAAAGCTCTGCCAACCATGCACAGACGAAGTCCTGCGTAGTGAACAGCCCTCACTCATGGACAGCATCAGAACCCTCATTAGACAAGAGGTTCAGTCCTCCATGGCGGCCTTTTCTCAAACCCCAACACCACAGCCTCCCCCTCCTAAGAAAAGGAAGATGGCCCCGGTAGTCGGGCGACATACATAACTCGGGTTCAGACGACAGTTGGGAGAATGAAGGTTCTACTTCCGCTCCCAAATCTGACAATAAAAAATATCTCTTCTCCTCTGAGGATATGGAAGAGTTAGTGTCCATGGTGAGGGGCACCATGGGAGTAGAAGACGAGGTAGAGGGTCATTCAGTACAGGATGACATGTTCGGGGGCTTGAAACCTAAATCAGTGAAGGGATTCCCCATTCACGAAAATATCGAAGGTCTTATCCTCCATGAGTGGGGCTTACCAGAAAAGGGGTTAAACGTCCCATCGGAGTTTAAGAATCGTTTTCCCCTTGAAGGAGACTGTTCCCTACTAGAAATGCCCAAAGTGGATGTGCAAGTGTCACGGGTAACCAAAAAAACGGCTCTACCCTTTGAAGATTCCTCTCAGCTTAAAGATCCCATGGATCGGAAAACTGAGAGCCTATTGAGGAAATCTTGGGACACTTCAACCAATTTGCTGAGCTCTAACGTGGCTTCAATATGTGTAGCCAGATCTTTGTTTCTCTGGCTGCGTACCTTGGAGAATCACCTTGTACAAGGTACTCCTAGGGAAGAGATTCTTAATTCCCTCCCTCGGCTTCAGAAGACGACTGGATTCCTCGCGGACGCTTCCGCAGAATCGGAACGAGTAGCCGCTAGATAAGCTGTCCTCACTAATTCGGCTAGGAGGGCTTTATGGCTTAAATTCTGGGGAGCGGATATTACCTCAAAATCCAAGCTTTATGGTATTCCCTTCCAGGGTCATTATGTATTTGGGCCTGTCCTGGATGAAATCTTGGACAAAGCTTCGGATAAGAAGAAAGTCCTTCCGGAACAAAAGAACCCTAGAAAGCGTTTTTTTCGTTCCCCCCCGTGACCAAGCTCCCCAACAAAATTACAGGGGCAAAGGCAAATCGGGTCGGTGGAGCTACCCCAAAGGGGGGAAAACCAGAAATATCCTGGTCCCCCAACCCCAGCAGACCTCTGAGAAGCAATGATTGCTCTCCGGTCGGGGGTCGACTCTCGCGATTCCTCTCCCAGTGGCAGACGATCACCACGGATCAGTGGGTTCTGCGTACCATTCGAGAGGGCCTAAAATTGGAGTTCGAGAGTCCTCCTCCTCACCGTCTAACCATCACTTCTCTACAGTCTCCAGGACTTCGAGAATCTCTGATGGATATTCTAAGCCTGCTTCAAGCAGAGGTAATTTCCCAGGTACCACATCAGGAAATAGGAGAAGGTCACTATTCCCACCTTTTTCTGGTGAAAAACCCTCTGGGAAACACTTTATCATAATAAACCTGAAACCTCTAAATCAGATAATTAAGTACTGAAGATTCAAAATGGAATCAATCAAATCAGCAATCCCGCTGATTGGTCAGGACTGGGTAATGGCGACGCTGGACCTGAGGGACGCATACTATCATGTGCCAATACATCCAGATCACAGAAGGTTCCTCAGGTTCGCGATTTCCCAAAACAAGCTAGTCAGCCATTACCAATTCAATGTCCTTCCATTCGGAGTCTCATCTGCTCCCTGAGTCTTCACCAAGATTGTCAGAAGCGGTAATCTTTATCCGTCAACTAGGGGTCTGTGTAATTCCATACTTGGACGACTTTCTCATCATCGCCCCATCCGCTTCGCGTCTCAATCAGGATGTGACGAAGGTCCTCGATGCCCTAAAGTCACTCGGGTGGATCCCAAATTTGGCAAAATCAGATCTCCGACCATCTCCACGGAAGAAATTCCTAGGAGTTCTTCTGGACTCGGAGAAACGGATGTCCTTTCTACCCAAAGACCGTCGGATCGATCTTATCCACAGGATCTCCAGGTTCCGAAGCCAAAAAAAACAGACTCTAAGAGACTCTGTCAATCCTGGGTTCATTGACATCGTGCATCCAGGCAGTCTCCTGGGCCCAAGCCCATACAAGAATTCAGCAGTCTCTCATCCTGACGTATTCAAGAGGTCACCGGATGGCTCTAACCAGGAAGATTCCCCTTCCCTCTCATGTGAGATCTTCCCTCTCATGGTGGCCGAACTCCCAAAACCTACATCGGGGTGTCAGCTGGGATCAGACTCCTCTCAGAGTACTCACGACAGAGGCAAATCAGAGAGGTTGGGGCGCCGTGATCGAAGGCTCCCACTTTCAGGGGCTGTGGGGCCCAGATGTAAGACACAGCTCCTCAAATCTGAGGGAATTAAATGCAGTGGAGGAGGCGCTAAGAGCCGCATCTGCCCTCATCCAAGGTCACCATGTACGGGTGATGTCCGACAATATGACCACTGTGGCCTATCTTCGGCACCAAGGGGGCACAGGACATTTGAGCCTAAAGATAACGGCTGGAAGGATTTTTTTCCTGGGCAGAGAATCGCCTTCTGTCCATCTCCGCAGTTCATATAAAGGGATTGGACAACTCCCAGGCGGATTACCTCAGCAGGAGGGACTTCCATCCAGGAGAATGGTCTCTAAATCAGGATGTATTCCTATCCTTAGTCCAGAGGTGGGGAACTCCCGATGTGGACCTGTTCGCCAACAACCGGAATACAAAATCAAACATCTTCTCCCTGACCACCTCAAACGAGGCGCAGGGACTGGACGCTTTCTCCCACCCCTGGGAGTTTACCCTGGCATATGTCTTCCCGCCAATCCCTTTGCTACCCCGAACATTACAGAAGATCGGGATAGATCAAGTTACAACGATTCTGATAGCCCCATGGTGGCCAGGGGGAAGCTGGTTCAGCGCACTAACAAGTATGTGTCTAGAGGGCCCGATTCTGCTTCCCCCAAAGACGCGACCTTCTCCAACAAGGTCCCCTGATCCATCCGGACCTACACAAGCTAAAACTAGCAGCCTGGCTATTGAGGCCGAGATCCTGAAGGCCAGAGGTCTCTCACAGGAAGTAATCGAAACCCTACAAAAGAGTAGGAAGCCCATAACTAACGCCATTTATGGCAAAGTCTGGAAAAGATTTTCGTCATGGTGTTTCCCGAATAGGCCGGATCCATTCAATCCAAATATTGCACAGATCCTTCAATTCCTCCAGAAGGGCTTGGAACTGGGTCTTTCACCTAGTACTTTAAAGGTTCAGGTGTCAGCTCTTGCGTCTTTCTTCGACATGGATCAAGCGATTCATAACATCGGCAACTAGAATCCGTCCGAGACTTCACGTCCACACCCCTCCTTGGGACTTAAACCTTGTCTTAAAAGGTCTGACCGGTGACCCCTTTGAACACCTTTCAGCCTCCAGCTTAAAAGTTCTGACCCTTAAGACCGTCTTCCTGGTAGCTATCACTACCGCCAGGCGCATAGGGGAACTACAGGCCTTATCAGTCCAGGAGCCATTCCTGACCATAACCATGGACAGTATAGTCCTCAAATTAGACCCTTCCTTTATGCCTAAGGTAGTCTCGGACTTCCACAGAAATCAAGACATCATATTACCCTCATTCTGTCCAAATCCTTCTAATCCAAAAGAAGCCTTTCACACCCTGGACGTCCGTAGAGTGGTCCTATTCTACCTCCAACAGACAGAAAGTTGGAGGTTGGACCAAAACCTGTTCATCCAGTGGTCAGGACGAAATAAGGGAAAGAAAGCAGCCAAAAGCACCATCGCGAATTGGATTAAAAATGCCATTAGTCTTGCATACTCATCACAGAAGCTTACACCTCCAGCTTCACTTAAAGCCCACTCTACCCATTCAGTCTCGACTTCCTGGGCAGAGAGGGGAAACGCATCATCGGAGCAGATATGCAGAGCCGCCACCTGGTCGTCAGTCCATACATTCACCAGACAATACAGGCTCAACTTCAATAGGGACCTATCGTTTGGCAGACGTGTTCTCCAAGCAGTTGTCCCTCCCTAAAGAAATTAGCGGTTGGTATTACTCCGATACTACTGTCGTGGAAGGTGACTGGAGAAAATAGAATTAGTCTTACCGGTAATTCGGTTTCTAGGAACCTTCCATAACAGCACTAATTTCCCTCCCTATCTAATGTATTTATTAGATGATTCCTGCACTTAAGTGGTAACTATTCATGCTACTGTGTCCAGAAAAAAACACTGGTGGTTGCAGGAAGGGGAGTGGTATTTAACCTCTTTGTTTCCTGTCCCCTATTAGGGCGGGGAGACAACCTCTGATACTGCTGTCGTGGAAGGTTCCTAGAAACCGAATTACCGGTAAGACTAATTATCCCTATTGCAAAAAAAAAAAATCAATGAAGAAGCGTGATCAAATAAATCAAGCAGCAAAAAGCCCATACATAGGGCAACAGTGTGCAAAGTGCTGACAGCGGAAAATAATTAGGAGAGTCTGTACCTTATAAGTGCCACTCAGTCCTGACAATGCGCACACCCCTGCCTGTCTGCACGTACAGCACATATCCACAGTGTCCTATGTGTATATATCCGGTCCTCTGTCTGTCTGCGCATACAGCACATGTCCACGGTGTCCTATGTGTATATATCCGGTCCTCTGTCTGTCTGCGCATACAGCACATGTCCACGGTGTCCTATGTGTATATGTCCGGTCGTCTGCACGTACAGCACATGTCCACAGTGTCCTATGTGTATATCTATCCGGTCCTCTACCTGTCTGCACCTACAGCACATGTCCACAGTGTCATGGGTATATCCGGCCCTTTGCTGCACATACAGCATGATACAGCTGTATACAGTATGTTAACGAGCTGTATACTCTGGGCTCCTTCATTAATAGTTCTGATCCTCACAGCATTGTAATATATTATTATTAATAATAATAATTTTATTTATATAGCGCCAATGTATTCCGCAGCGCTTTACAAATTATAGAGGGGATTTGTACAGACAATAGACATTACTGCATAACAAAATCACAGTTCAAAATAGATACCAAGAGTAATGAGGGCCCAGTTCGCAAGCTTACAATCTATAGGAAAAAGGGAGACACTAGAGGTGGATGGTAACAATTGCTTTCATTGTTCGGACCAGCCATAGTGTAAGAATCGGGTGTTCATGTAAAGCTGCATGAACCAGTTAACAGCCTAAGTATGTAGCAGTACAGACAACGAGGGCTATTAACTGCATGAAGTGTATGAGAACATGATGCGAGGAACCTGATTTTTTTATTTTTTGGGGGGCCACACAGGGATAGCTAGGTTAATGCGTTGAGGTGGTAGGCCAGTCTGAACAAATGTTTTTTTAGGCCACGCTTAAAACTGGGGATTAATCGTATTAACCTGGGTAGTGCATTCCAAAGAATTGGCGAAGCACGTGAAAAGTCTTGGAGACGGGAGTGGGAGGTTCTGATTAGTGACGATGCTAACCTCAGGTCATTAGCAGAACGGAGAGCACAGGTAGGGTGGTAGACTGAGACCAGGGAGGAGATGTAGGGTGGTGCTGAGCCATGGAGT
Source organism: Ranitomeya variabilis (assembly GCF_051348905.1). Taxonomy (NCBI): domain Eukaryota; kingdom Metazoa; phylum Chordata; class Amphibia; order Anura; family Dendrobatidae; genus Ranitomeya; species Ranitomeya variabilis. The sequence continues at coordinate 190,532,674 of NC_135232.1, forward strand.
GCTTTGTAGATGAGGGTAATAGTTTTGTACTGGATTCTGAAGTGGATGGGTAACCAGTGTAATGACTGGCACAAGGTAGAGGCATCGGTGTAACGGTTGGTGAGGAATATAATCCTGGCAGCAGCATTCAGGACAGATTGGAGCGGGGAGAATTTGGTAAGAGGGAGGCAGATTTAAGAGAGAGATACAAAAGTCAAGACGAGAATGAATGAGTAAAACAGTAAGAGTTTTTACAGTGTCAAAAGTAAGAAAAGGGCGAATTCTAGAAATGTTTTTGAGATGCAGATAAGAGCGAGCCAATGATCGGATGTGGGGGGTGAATGAAAGCTCGGAATCAAGGATGACCCCAAGGCAGCGGGCATGTTGCTTGGGAGTAATAGTGGAACCACACACGTAGATGGCAATGTCAGGCAAAGGTAGGTTAGTAGAGGGAGAGAACAAGAGTTCAGTTTTTTTGCAGGTTCTGTTTTTTTGCAGGTTCTGTTTTTTTGCAGGTTCTGTTTTTTTGCAGGTTCTGTTTTTTTGCAGGTTCTGTTTTTTTGCAGGTTCAGCTTTTTTGCAGGTTCAGTTTTTTTGCAGGTTCAGTTTTTTTGCAGGTTCAGTTTTTTTGCAGGTTCAGTTTTTTTGCAGGTTCAGTTTTTTTGCAGGTTCAGTTTTTTTGCAGGTTCAGTTTTTTTGCAGGTTCAGTTTTTTTGCAGGTTCAGTTTTTTTGCAGGTTCAGTTTTTTTGCAGGTTCAGTTTTTTTGCAGGTTCAGTTTTTTTGCAGGTTCAGTTTTTTTGCAGGTTCAGTTTTTTTGCAGGTTCAGTTTTTTTGCAGGTTCAGTTTTTTTGCAGGTTCAGTTTTTTTGCAGGTTCAGTTTTTTTGCAGGTTCAGTTTTTTTGCAGGTTCAGTTTTTTTGCAGGTTCAGTTTTTTTGCAGGTTCAGTTTTTTTGCAGGTTCAGTTTTTTTGCAGGTTCAGTTTTTTTGCAGGTTCAGTTTCAGATAGAGGGAGGACATGATGTTAGAGACAGCAGTAAGACAATCACTGGTGTTTTCTAAAAAGGCAGGCGTGATATCAGGAGAAGAACTGTATAATTGGGTGTCATCAGCATAGAGATGGTACTGGAACCCAAATCTACTGATTTTGTCCAATAGGGGCAGTATACAAAGAAAAGAGGAGGGGGCCTAGGACTGGTCCTTGAGGAACCCCAACAGTAAGGGGAAGGTGAGAGGAGGAGGAACCAGCAAAGGATACAGTAAAGGAGCTGTCAGAGAGATATGAGGAGAACCAGGAGAGAACGGTGTTCTTGAGGCCGATGGAGCGGAGCATAGGGAGAAGGAGCTGATGATCCACAGTATCGAATGCTGCGGAGAGATCCAAGAGAATTAACATGGAGTAGTGACCATTAGATTTAGCTGTTAGTAGGTCATTAGAGACTTTAGTGAGGGCAGTTTTAGTAGAGTGTAAAGAGCGGAAACCAGATTGAAGAGGGTCGAGAAGAGAGTTATCTGAGAGATAGCGGATAAGACGGGAGTGGACCAGCCTTTTGAGGAGTTTAGAGATGAAGGGAAGATTAGAGACAGGTCTATAATTAGCAGCACAGTTTTGATCGAGGGATGGTTTTTTAACCCCTTAACGACCTTTGACGCATACGCTGCGTCATGAAAGTCGGTGCCAAAACGACCTATGACGCAGCGTATGCGTCATGGAATGATCGCGCTCCTGCAGATCGGGTGAAAGGGTTAACTCCATTTTCACCCGATCTGCAGAGACAGGGGGAGTGGTGCTTCAGCCCAGGGGGGGTGGCTTCACCCCCCCCGTGGCTACGATCGCTCTGATTGGCTGTTGAAAGTGAAACTGCCAATCAGAGCGATTTGTAATATTTCACCTAAAAAACAGGTGAAATATTACAATCCAGCCATGGCCGATGCTGCAATATCATCGGCCATGGCTGGAAAACCTGAAGTGACCACCCCCCACCCCACCGATCGCCCCCCCAGTGCTCCGGTGCGTGGTCCGGTCCCCTCCGTCCTGTGCTCCGCTGCCCCGTGCTCCTGCCCGCTCCCCCGTCCTGCTGTCCGCTCCCCCCGTCCTCCGATCACCCCCCCTGTGCTCAGATCCACCCCCCCACCACCCCTTCATACTTACCGATCCTCCCGGTGTCCGGCCGTCTCCTCGCTGGGCGCCGCCATCTTCCAAAATGGCGGGCGCATGCTCAGTACGCCCGCCGGCCGGCAGATTCCTTACAGGTACATTTTGATCGCTGTGGTAGGTTCTACCACAGCGATCAAAATAAAAAAAATAATAAATAAACCCCCCCCTTTATCACCCCCATAGATAGGGACAATAATAAAATAAAGAAAATATATATTTTTTTTTTTTTCCACTAGGGTTAGGGTTAGAACTAGGGTTAGGGTTAGAACTAGGGTTAGGGTTACGGGTAGGGTTAGGGTTATGGCATGTGCGGATTTGGCAGCGGATCCGCAGCGGATCGGCCGCGGATCCGCAGCGGATCGGCCGCGGATCCGCAGCGGATCGGCCGCGGATCCGCAGCGGATTGGCCGCTGCGAATTCGTAGCAGTTTTCCATCAGGTTTACAGTACCGTGTACACCTATGGAAAACCAAATCCGCTGTGCCCATAATGCGGAAAATTCCGTGCAGAAACGCTGCGTTGTATTTTCCACAGCATGTCAATTCTTTGTGCGGATTCCGCAGCGTTTTACACCTGTTCCTCAATAGGAATCCGCAGGTGAAATCCGCACAAAAAAACACTGGAAATCTGCTGTAAATCCGCAGGTAAAACGCAGTGCCTTTTACTTGCAGATTTTTCAAAAGTCGTGCGGAAAAATCTCACACGAATCCGCTACGTGGGCACATACCCTTAGGGTTAGGGTTGGAATTAGGGCTAGGGTTGGAATTAGGGTTACGGGTGTGTTGGGGTTAGGGTTGTGGTTAGGGGTGTGTTGGGGTTAGGGTTGGGATTAGGGTTATGGCTACAGTTGGGATTAGGGTTAGGGGTGTGTTGGGGTTAGTGTTGAAGTTAGAAATGAGGGGTTTCCACTGTTTAGGCACATCAGGGGTCTCCAAACGCAACATGGCGCCACCATTGATTCCAGCCAATCTTGCATTCAAAAAGTCAAATGGTGCTCCCTCCCTTCCAAGCCCCGACGTGTGCCCAAACTGGTTTACCCCCACATTTGGGGTACCAGCGTACTCAGGACAAACTGGGCAACAACTGTTGGGGTCCAATTTCTCCTGTTACCCTTGCAAAAATAAAAAATTACTTGCTAAGACATAATTTTTGAGGAAAGAAGAATGATTTTTTATTTTCACGGCTCTGCGTTGTAAACTTCTGTGAAGCACTTGGGGGTTGAACGTGCTCATCACACATCTAGATAAGTTCCTTGGGGGGTCTAGTTTCCAAAATGGGGTCACTTGTGGGGTGTTTCTACTGTTTAGGCACATCAGGGGCTCTGCAAATGCAACGTGACGCCCGCAGACCATTCCATCAAAGTCTGCATTTCAAATGTCACTACTTCCCTTCCGAGCCCTGACGTGCGCCCAAACAGTGGTTTACCCCCACATATGGGGTATCACTGTACTCACAACAAACATTGGGGCCCAATTTCTCCTGTTACCCTTGTGAAAATAAAAAATTGCTTGCTAAAACATCTTTTTTGAGGAAAGAAAAATGATTTTTTATTTTCACGGCTCTGCGTTGTAAACTTCTGTGAAGCACTTGGGGGTTGAATGTGCTCATCACACATCTAGATAAGTTCCTTGGGGGGTCTAGTTTCCAAAATGGGGTCACTTGTGGGGTGTTTCTACTGTTTAGGCACATCAGGGGCTCTGCAAATGCAACGTGACGCCAGCAGACCATTCCATCAAAGTCTGCATTCCAAAACGTCACTACTTCCCTTCCGAACCCCGACGTGTGCCAAAACAGTGGTTTACCCCCACATATGGGGTATCAGCATACTCAGGAGAAACTGGACAACAACTTTTGGGGTCCAATTTCTCCTGTTACCCTTGCAAAAATAAAAAATTCTGGGCTAAAAAAATATTTTTGAGGAAAGGAAACACATTTATTATTTTCACGGCTCTGCGTTATAAACTTCTGCGAAGCACTTGGGGGTTCAAAGTGCTCACCACACATCTAGATTAGTTCCTTGGGAGGTCTAGTTTCCAAAATGGGGTCACTTGTTAGGGAGCTCCAATGTTTAGGCACACAGGGGCTCTCCAAACGTGACATGGTGTCCGCTAATGATTGGAGCTAATTTTCCATTAAAAAAGCCAAATGGCGTGCCTTCCCTTCCGAGCCCTGCCGTGTGCCCAAACAGTGGTTTACCCCCACATATGGGGTATCATCGTACTCAGGACAAACTGGACAACAACATTTGGGGTCCAATTTCTCCTATTACCCTTGGAAAATTAAAAAATCCTGGGCTAAAAATCATTTTTGAGGAAAGAAAAATTATTTTTTATTTTCACGGCTCTGCGTTATAAACTTCTGTGAAGCATCTGGGGGTTATAAGTGCTCACTATGCATCTAGATAAGTTCCTTGGGGGGTCTAGTTTCCAAAATGGGGTCACGTGTAGGGGAGCTCCAATGTTTAGGCACACAGGGGCTCTCCAAACGCGACATGGTGTTCGCTAACGATTGGAGCTAATTTTCCATTCAAAAAGTCAAATGGCACGCCTCCCCTTCCGAGCCTTGCCGTGCACCCAAACAGTGGTTTACCCCCACATATGAGGTATCAACATACTCAGCAGAAATTGCCCAACAAATTTTAGGATCCATTTTATCCTGTTGCCCATGTGAAAATGAAAAAATTGAGGCTAAAAGAAATTTTGTGTGAAAAAAAAGTACTTTTTCATTTTTACGGATCAATTTGTGAAGCACCTGAGAGTTTAAAGTGCTCACTATGCTTCTAGATAAGTTCCTTGGGGGGTCTACTTTCCAAAATGGGGTCACTTGTGGGAGCGCTCCAATGTTTAGGCACACGGGGGCTCTCCAAACGTGACATGGTCTCTGCTAGCGATGGAGATCATTTTTCATTCAAAAAGTCAAATGGCGCTCCTTCCCTTCCGAGCCTTACCATGTGCCCAAACAGTGGTTTACCCCCACATGTGAGGTATCAGTGTACTCAGGAGAAATTGTCCAACAAATTTTAGGATCCATTTTATCCTGTTGCCCATGTGAAAATGAAAAAATTGAGGCTAAAATAATTTTTTGTGAAAAAAAAGTACTGTTTCATTTTTACGGATCAATTTGTGAAGCACCTGGGGGTTTAAAGTGCTCACTATGCTTCTAGATAAGTTCCTTGGGGGGTCTAGTTTCCAAAATGGGGTCACTTGTGGGGGAGCTCCAATGTTTAGGCACACGGGGGCTCTCCAAACGCGACATGGTGTCCGCTAAAGATTGGAGCCAATTTTTCATTCAAAAAGTCAAATGGCGCTCCTTTCCTTCCAAGCCCTGCCGTATGCCCAAACAGTGGTTTACCCCCACATATGAGGTATCAGCGTACTCAGGACAAATTGGACAACATCGTTCGTGGTCCAGTTTTTCCTTTTACCCTTGGGAAAATAAAAAAATTGTTGCTAAAATATCATTTTTGTGACTAAAAAGTTAAATGTTCATTTTTTCCTTCCATGTTGCTTCTGCTGCTGTGAAACACCTGAAGGGTTAATAAACTTCTTGAATGTGGTTTTGAGCACCTTGAGGGGTGCAGTTTTTAGAACGGTGTCACTTTGGGGTATTTTCAGCCATATAGAACCCTCAAACTGACTTCAAATGTGAGGTGGTCCCTAAAAAAAATGGTTTTGTAAATTTTGTTGTAAAAATGAGAAATCACTGGTCAAATTTTAACCCTTATAACTTCCTAGCAAAAAAAAAATTTGTTTCCAAAATTGTGCTGATGTAAAGTAGACATGTGAGAAATGTTATTTATTAACTGTTTTGTGTCACATACCTCTCTGGTTTAACAGAATAAAAATTAAAAATGTGAAAATTGCGAAATTTTCAAAATTTTCGCCAAATTTCCGTTTTTTTCACAAATAAACTCAGAAATTATCGACCTAAATTTACCACTATCATGAAGCCCAATATGTCACGAAAAAACAATCTCAGAATCGCTAGGATCCGTTGAAGCGTTCCTGAGTTATTACCTCATAAAGGGACACTGGTCAGAATTGCAAAAAACGGCAAGGTCATTAAGGCCAAAATAGGCTGGGTCATGAAGGGGTTAAGTAATGGATGTATGATGGCATGCTTAAATGAGGAGGATAAATACCAGAAGAGAGAGAGAGGTTGAATATTTTTGTTAGGGTACCGTCACACAGTACCATTTTAATCGCTACGACGGCACGATCCGTGACGTCGCAGCGATCGTATGATTATCGCTCCAGCGTCGTAGACTGCGGTCACACGTTGCAATCACGGCGCTGGAGCGATGCCGAAGTCCCCGGTAACCAGGGTAAACATCGGGTAACTAAGCGCAGGGCCGCGCTTAGTAACCCGATGTTTACCGTGGTTACCAGCGTAAAAGTAAAAAAAAAAAAAAAACAGTACATACTCACATTCCGGTGTCTGTCCCCGGCGTTCTGCTTCTCTCCACTGTGTAAGCGCCAGAGCCGGAAAGCACAGCGGTGACGTCAGACGTCACCGCTGTGCTCGCTTTCTGGCTGGCCGGCGCTCACAGTGCAGAGAAGCTGAGACGCCGGAGGACAGACACCGGAATGTAAGTATGTACTGTTTGTTTTTTTTTTACTTTTACGCTGGTAACCACGGTAAACATCGGGTTACTAAGCGCGGCCCTGCGCTTAGTTACCCGATGTTTACCCTGGTTACAAGCGAACACATCGCTGGATCGCTGTCACACACAACGATCCAGCGATGTCAGCGGGTGATCAAGCGACGAAAGAAAGTTCCATACGATCTGCTACGACGTACGATTCTCAGCAGGATCCCTGATCGCTGCTGCGTGTCAGACACTGCGATATCGTAACGATATCGCTAGAACGTCACGAATCGTACCGTCGTAGCGATCAAAATGGTACTGTGTGACAGTACCCTTAGGTGAGAGGTGACAGCCGGGGAAAGGGACTGGAGGAGATGTGATGGAATGGGGTCACTGGTGCAAGTGGTCAGGCGAGAAGATGCAAGGAGCCTAATTACTTCTTCTGTGACTGGTTCAAAGTCAGAGAGTGAACTAGATGCAGTGGGGGAGGGAGGACAGTGCATGGTATGAAGGGATTGGGAGATAATTTCCTGTCTGATATGGTCAATTTTTTATTTGAAGTAATTGGCCACATCATCAGCGCGGAGATCTGTGGTTGGGGGCTGCACTCTTGGGTTGAGTAGGGACTGGAAAGTGTCAATATGGAGGAAACCCCACACCAGACCCATCATGAGAAATGGCAGTCTTTTCCACTCAGTGACTGTTCACCAGTGGGTACCCATGTCCTCAATTTCCCAAGACATTTTGGGAGTAGTTTCCCGACCGTTTGAGAGCCAGACATTGTATGTGGACCATACATCGGACCCCGACATCACTCTGAGGACCCCATTAACTAAGTCGTGAGGCTTGTTGCGGTACTCGCCTTCCTGACAGGATGAAACTAGTATACGAATTTCTTCTGTTGTATAACTGACACAATGGGCCCGATTCATCACTTGCAAAATATTGTAGTCACTTTTCTGTCTTTGTCTTGTGGGGCTCTTTGACAATTTTTGTGCCAAATTAAAATGGGGCACTTGGTCTTGGCGCCAAGTAAAAAGAAAAATACTTTTTTCCTTTTTTTTTCAACAATTTAAGACTTCTTAACATCAGAAGTAGCAAATTATTTTAGGAAGTTGCAGAATTGTACCAAAATAAAAAAACTTATTCGGGTCAGGTGTGTGTGTGTGACTGGAGTAGAATGCGCTAAAAAAAGCATTTCAGGAATCGTCTAAAATATGTGTATAAGTAAAGAGAAATAATAAATACTTAAACAGACAACTTAAAAAGTGTAAAGAATAAGGTGCAAATACTGATAAAAAGAGCAAATTACTCCAGAAATGTGGAGAATAAGCAATGATGAATTGGGGCTATTACCTTTTGCTGTTTTCTCCTTGATCCCTAAGCTTTAGGTCTGAATAATGAAGAGAATAGATATTCTTTTTATTTTACTCAGCTATAGCACCATTAATTCAACAGTGCTTTACAGACATCATCACTGTCCCCATTGGGTCTCACAATCTACACTTCCTGTCTTTGGAGTATGGGAGGAAACCGGAGTACCCAGTGGAAACCAACGCAAACACGTGGAGAACATATAGACTCCTTGAAGATGTTGTCCTTGGTTGGATTTAATTAAACTCGGGAACCCAGCGCTGCAAAGCAACAGTGCTAACCACTGAGCCACTGTTCCATTGCCCCCAATTCATCATTTGCAGGCTTTTTTTTTTTTTTAAATCACTCTTCTTGTTTCTCTTGTGGTATTAGTTTGGCGCTAAGTTAATCAATATGGCAAATGCGATTCATGAATTTGGCGCAAAGTAAAAAATGGGCTTTCTTCCTGTCTTCGTTCTGGCACATTGGTGTCAAGTGTCACAAAACTTGTACCAAGTTTTGTGACTTTTTTAAAAAGTCACAATTGATCAGGATTAAAGATGTGGAATTGAGGGGAAAAAAAGCAAGCACAGATACTTTAAAATAGACTTGGAAAAAGGCCCAAATAGAAAAATGAATTTGGGTATCAAAAAAGGCACAAAGGCAATGATGAATAGGGTCCTTTAAAGTCAAATCTGCTACATATTGATGCTGCTCTTATTATCCTAAACTTCAAGGTCATGTCACTTGTCAAGAAAAAAATACTTGGACGCCTTGTAAAAATCCCTCATCTTCTCTGATTCTGCACCTTTTTTTCCATTTTACACTTTGTCACGCCATTACAGAGATTCACTTTTATTTTTTCTGCAGCACACTGAGAAATCTCTGCTTTGCAGCCCCACTCAGCGTTTCTTTAGTCTTCTCTGTGGTTGTGTGCTTTCACCCTTGCCTCCCAGATGTTATGTGATGGTCAGTGTCTGGGAGGGAGAGATAAAAAGTGAAGAACCCCAGAGAAAACTGTAAAGAAATGCCTAGTTGGCCTGCAAGCAGAGATTTCACATACTGTGCTCCAAAAGCAATAAATGTGAATATCTCTGCAATTGAGTATCACAGCACAAAATGGAAAGGTGTGGTGAAATCAGGGGGCAATAAGGATTTTGATAAAGTATTTAACTCAAATTTTGAGCTAAATCATGAATTAGGCACAGTATGCACAGCAACATTTATAGCACAATAATTTTTTCTATTTTCACAGAAATTCAATGTTGGCAGCGATGATAAAGGTTATCGGAGTAACACGTCACTTCCAACCAGTATCCCTTATAGGAATATCAAAAACGTTGATTCTAGTGATGATAGCGTAAGTGACTCTGATGAGGATGATGGTTCTCCATGGAAACGTAAGCGCCAGAAGACTTCCAACCCTCCTCGTATTATCCCCAGACCAACACAGTTTATGTTTTCTGCTCAAAACAAGCAGCCAAAGAATAATATCTGGGGGGCAGTGCTGCAAGAACAAACCCAAGAGGCCGTGGCAAATGAACTTGGGATCATGGACATGGATGGCTTAATAGATATGAGCAGGCAGTCAGAGACTTATAATTATGTCCTCGCCAAAAAGATGATGACAAAGTCAAGTGAAGACGAAAAGTTGAGCTTGGACAAAGAATTGGAAGAGTATATGAATGAAGATAGGGAGCACGTAGCAAAGGAAGAAAATGGACACTTAAAGAGGAAGCGACCTGTGAAGGAGAGATTAGGTGAAAAGTTAGAAATGGACTACAAGGGCCGATATGAGATTACCGAGACAGATCCTCGAGACAAGGTTGCCGATGAAATCGCGTACAGGTCAGATCTCATGATTTCATTAAAATGTTTATCCTAAATCCTTAATGAATATGTCTGCGAAATTGGGAAATCCATATTGTGCACGTTTTTTGTGGTCTCCAAATATGAGACAGTTTTATAAACTGTGACAAAATGAGTGATCTAAAGCTAGCCATTAGTGATGAGCGAAAGTGCTCGTTACTCGAGTTTGCCTAGAGTGCACGGGTATGCGCAGAGTATTGCGGGTGTTCAAGTGACATGTTTGAGTCCCCGCACCCTCATGTTGTGCGGTTTTATACCGCTGCATAACATGTAGGGATTGCCTGACAAACACTGGCAATCCCCGCATTTTTAGTGGCTGTCTAACGGCTGTGAAGCATGTGGGCGCAGGGGACTCGAGCACTTGTTCTCATCACAACTAGCCATGCATTGTGTTACATTGTGTGTTCTCATGTTGGGTCAAGATGTTTAAGGCAGTGTGCACAAATGGCTGATTTTCAGTCATTTAGGTTTTTTTCTCTCGTAACCCCCACAGCAGCACACCAGAGGATGTTACTAGTGAAGAGCGAATATGCTCGTTACTCGAGATTTCTCGAGCATGCTCGGGAGTCCTCCGAGTATTTTTTAGTGCTCGGAGATTTCGTTTTTCTTGCCGCAGCTGAATGATTTACATCTGTTAGCCAGCATAAGTACATGTGGGGATTCCCTAGCAACCAGGCAACCCCCACATGTACTTATGCTGGCTAACAGATGTAAATCATTCAGCTGCGGCAAGAAAAACTAACACTCCGAGCACTAAAAAATACTCGAGGACCCCCGAGCATGCTCGAGAAATCTCGAGTAGCGAGTATATTCGCTCATCACTAGATGTTACCCCCAGGGCTGTGTAGTCGGTAAGCCACAGTTGCGTCTCCGACTCCTGGATTTTATCAGGTTCCGACTCCAACTCCTTCATAATTGGCCAATTCGTAACAATAAATTTACTGTTGTAAAATATTAACATCGTGCTTATTCAGTTTCTCACCATCATATAAGTAATCAGACCACTTAGAGCAAAAACTATATTTATTAGAATACAATTAGAATATAGCAAATAACTTTTATACACTTTTCTAAACTCTTGTAAGTAAATATGCAATAAACACTGTTATGCAGTTATTAAGAAGAAATCTATAAATTTGTCCTCAGAAAAAGTATTGCCTCTGTCAGATCCTCCTTTCATGGATGCCCTCAAATCTGATCTAATTATTTTGAGAACAGAGAACAACCTCTCTACACTAACTTGGGTTGGTGGCAAAGCAGTAACCACTCAGGCAACATCTCTGAAAATGTCAGGATACAGAGGAATCGCTTGTTGCACTGTTATTTTTGATGAACGGTCAAATTTCTCAATTTCTTTTAGTCCACATGAAAAATTCTGCTGAAATGTACTGGCTGTGTTCTTTGATGGGGATGACTCTTCTATGCGGGAACGCTTTGCACGGTCCTTGTGATCCAAATATTTTTCGAAATTAAATTCGTCATCAGTTGATGAGGGTGAAGAATGTGGCAGGACGACCAAATTCTTCTTGTTCCTCCTGACTGTTCTGCAACCCTTTCATCCTTACTGCTATTTCAAACAGAGCTTCTTTTCCTTTAGTTAGCTGTTGATCATCTAGAAGAATGCATTGGGTCTACATAAACAGCTGCCAAAAGAATGTTGTTTTGTAATAGTAGCTCCTCTCCGTTTCATTGATGTAGCAATGCCACTTGCAATTAACCCTCCTTGGGACAGGCAAAACATCAGGTTCTTCCTCTCCTTTAAGAAAATACCTGGAGTTAAGTCCTCTGCTTGTAATTTTTTAGTCACTGTAAATGGGTGCTCTAGCAATTTTTCCAGCTCAGTCACCTGATTCCACTGACTTTCATTTAGCGTCAGTTGAGGGTTAGCCATGTCTACAAGAAAGGTTTTCAGTACAACCAAGCGCTGAATCATTAAGTAAGTACTGCCCCATCGTGTAGCTTGACCAATAAATAATTGCCCCTTTTCCAGCACGTCTCTTCAAAATTAAGTCAACTTTAGGGGTTCTGGCAACAGCCAATTTTCTCACCTTGCCAATCAGTGCAGCAGCATGTCCTTCTTGCAGACTGTCTCTTATAGCCAGCTGTAGCGTATGCACAACACAGCGCATGTGATGAATGAAAGAACGTATTGACACAGTTTCAACAAGATCATCTAAACTATCATGTTGCTGTTTATCTGAAGCAACTTCCCTTTGCTCCTCAGTTACAATACTGTGTTCCTCTATTTCAAACATTTCTGTGTCTGTGGACCCAGAATGTTCTTCTAGCTGCTGGTCACCATCATTACTCTCATTCATTAGCTTAATAGTACTTATCATATTTGAAGCATTGTCAGTTACGACAGAAAGAACTTGCTCTTTTTTAAGTTCATAGTCTTGCAGAAACTTTTCCACCAAGACCTGGAGAAACTCACTGGTGTGATGAGCTTTGGTGTCTTTTACTGCCAATGTCTTGGTAACGATTTCATTTTTGTCACAAACAAATCGGACATTGATGGCAAAATAGTTCACTCTGTGACGTTTGCAGGCATCGATTTTAAGAAACAGAAAGCGTCCCTTGAGAGTTTTTTTAAGTTCTTCCTTTTGTTTAAAAGCTTCTTCGATTACTAATTTTCTAAGGCTATGTGCACACTTTGCGGCGTGCTCTGCGGGTTTTCCCGCAGTGGAATTGATAAATCTGCAGGGCAAAACTGCTGCGGTTATCCCTGCAGATTTATCGCGGTTTGTTTTGCGATTTCCGCTGCGGGATTACTCCTATACTATTGATGCTGCATATGCAGCAATATGCAGCATCAATAGTAATGTTAAAAATAATAAAAATTGATTATACTCACCCTCTGCTGTCCGGATCTCCTCGGCGCTGCACGCGGCGCTCCGGTTCCAAAGATGCTGTGCCGAGAAGGACCTTCGTGACGTCACGGTCATGTGACCGCGACGTCATCTCAGGCCCTGCTCGCACAGCAACTGAGACCGGACGGCCGCGTGCAGCGCTGAGAGGTGAGTATAGCATCATTTTTTATTTTAATTCTTTTTTTTTTTTTTTTTTACACTATGCTTCCCAGGGCCTGGAGGAGAGTCTCCTCTCCTCCACCCCGGGTAGCAACCACACATTATCCGCTTACTTCCCGCATCGTGGGCACAGCCCCATGCGGGAAGTAAGCGGATCAATGCATTTCTATGGGTGCAGAATCGCTGCGATTCTGCACAAAGAAGTGACATGCTGCGGGTTGTAAACCGCTGCGATGCTGCGGGTTGTAAACCGCTGCGATTCTGCGCGGTTTTTCCCGCAGCATGTGCACTGCGGTTTGCTCTTTTCATAGGGTTTACATGTTAATGTAAATGCTATGGAAACTGCTGCGGACCCGCAGCATCAAAATCGCCGCGGATCCGCGGTAAAACCCGCAAAGTGTGAACATGGCCTAATTCTCTCTCCAGAGAAACACCAAGCTTGCGGGCCATTTCCCCATTAAGACACATAAAAGCTGGTCGTGAAAATAATGAAATAGGCACACTATCCTTTACAACAAGCTCTGATCTGTTTTTTAAATGTATCTACTGTCATTGTCACAGTAACTTTGTCACTGACAAAATATCTTGCAACTGAGGGCTGCAAAGTTCTCTGCTCCTCTGTTTGGCTGGAAGAGCTGGGCACTGGTTCATTGGTTTGGATGCAGTCTTTCTCATCCACTGCTTTCAGTACTTCTGGATGAAAGCGCTGTAAATGTCTCTTTAGATTAGAAGCTCTGGTAGGAGCATTTTTATCTTTGCCTGAATATGCACTAATCTTGGCTTCACAGCATTTGTTTTCGTCTGGATCATTTGTCATACACTGACAGACATAATGTTTTCTATCTTGAGTGATGGTGAAATGTTCAAATACAGCTGATTTAATGTGACGCTTCTTTGACATTCTCAGGTTTTTAACTCTGCATTCACAATCCAAATGACAATTGTTTTTCCTAAAAACAATTGTACAAAATTATTGCCAGGTCGTACAACTGATACAGTGGTCAGTAATACTGTTATTCCTCATGTACTCACAGTTAACTGATGCAAAGTTTGTTGAAAGGATAATACTTCTTACAGTCTTCCTCTTCTGAGTAGCAGCTGTGAGATGCTTGGAAGACGCACACCTAGTAAACATCTAGTCTAGAGGAGGAGCTTTACTACTAAGAATTTGCAACACATTTTCACTTTCAGTTTCATACATTGTAAGTAGGGGGGTTGGGGCACCATGAGGTTAACCAAGTATAAGATTAGATAAGGGCAGTGGAGAACAGCAGTGACACACAAGAAGTAAGAAATCTCTCTATCTCCAGCAGAACTGCTGATCACTGTTGTTCATAGTTTGATAGAACATATATATTTGAGTAACATTTATAAAATTCATATGAAAGTTCAATTGTGAAATATTAATACATTTTTTTTTTTTACAAGCTGGAGTCGGTACATTTCTACCGACTCCGACTCCAACCAAAACTAACTCCGACTCCACGACTCCGACTCCACAGCCCTGGTTACCCCTTTCCTAATAGGGACAGGAAACACCAAAGAGGTTAAATAACTCCTCCCACAACCTCCCCTCAGTGTTATTTCCTGTCCCTACTAGGGATCAAGAGCTCATCCACAGTGTTATGTGTCGGCAACAGTCACCGGGGGAAATAGAGACCGAGCAGAGCAGGGTCGAGCAGCAGGGGACCGAGCAGGCTTACCTCTCCTTTCCGAAGCGCTGCTCCCGTCTCTGTTAAGGATTCCGCTCCAGTTGGCACATTCGGGCAAGGTCTGAGGGTATTCTTCAGCTGCAGGCCTCTGAGCTCTCCAGCCTCCTCTTCAGGCATTGCTGTATCCAGGCAGAGTGTTGCACTTGTATGTGCACGAGAGAACTTCTGGGGTGAGGCCGGCGGCAGGAAGTGATGTCACATGCCGACTTCATTGTACCGGATACAGGGATTCCACGCTGGAACGCATCGGAGGAATCTGCAGATCCCAATACAGAGCAGATCGGTGTCGGCTGACACACACACACACACACACACACACACACACACACACACACACACACACACACACACACACACACCTACCTACCTACACCTGGACATCGAGGGGGAGAAGGTCCTCTAATGAGAGGATAAGAGCCCTGGACAAGGAAGATAAATAAGGTAGGACCAACCCTGTGTGGTGGTAGCATGGAGATGTCAGGTTCCTCTTTCTCTGCATCTGCAGATCCCAGCACATGGAACTTGCACCAGGAAGCAAGTCCAAGACTTCACGGAGATGTGAGGTCTATACAAAAAACCTGGCCTCTTTACATAAGACATTATGTAAATAGTGCACTGACAAGGTAATCCGGTAAGAGCAACCTTCCTTATTGGGTGAAATTAAGGGCCTAATACACCAGGCGATAAAAACCTCCCTGGCTGCACTTTCCCAGCCCACACCATCTCCAAGTGTCCCACCAGAAGCTAAAAAGAGGAAGCTTAATCTAGAGGAGGAGGTGAATGATGACTCAGAATGAAACGTCGATCCCAGACGAACCTCTGGAAAAAGGCGAATTAATCCTGGACCCAGAGATCTCCCAACAGGAGAGATATTATTTCTCCTCAGGGAATATAGAGGAACTCCTCATGGCAGTAAGGAGGACCATGGACGTTGAGGAGAAGACTGCCTAGACTGCATAGGAAGAAATGTTTGGGGGGTCTCAGTTCTAGGAAGAAGCAGGTGTCTCCCATTCATAAAAACATCCGGGACCTGGTACTAGAGGAGTGGGAATCTCCAGAAAAGAGGCTGACCACTCCAGTGGAGATGAAAGACAGGTTTCCTGTGGACGACGATACAGCCACATGCCGGTCAGAGATTCCAAAAGTCGACGTCCAGATTGCGTAGATAGCGAAAAAAAAACTACACTACCATTTGTGGATGCCTCACAGTTGAAGGGCCCTCTGGAACGCAAGATGGATGGTCTACTGAGGAAATCATTGGAAACCTTGGCATCTTTGTTAAACACCAATGCCATGTCTACCTGTGTGGCTCTATCGATGTACCGTTGGCTAGGACAGTTGGAGGAACACCTGTCCACAGGTACTCCTAGAGAGGATATCCTGGCTTCTCTACCTCTCCTCCAGAAAGCAACAGGGTTCTTAGCGGTTGCCTCTGCTGAATCCGTAAGAATAGCAGCAAGATCATCAGGGTTATCAAATTCTGTAAGACTAATGCTCTGGCTAAGATGCTAGAGCATGGACATGACTTAAAAAATGGTCCTGCTCTTGACGAGCTCCTAGAGAAAGCTTCAGATAAGACCTTACCTGAACCTAGGAATACTAGGAAGAGACCATTTCGCCCCCCACAGGAACATGCATCTCAGTACAAAGGGAAGGGCAAATCGCGTCACTGGAGCTACCCGAAAGGGGGAATAGACAGGAATCTTTTTCTTCCTCTCTCCCAGAGATAACATAAGCCATGACGCCAACACAGTAGGAGGTCGCATATCAAACTTCCTTTCACAGTTGCACAAGATCTGTTCAGACCAATGGACTCTAACATCAGTCAGGGAAGGAATAAAGATAGTTTGCCTTGAATCCTCCAAAGAAAATAAAAACATGACTCTCCTCTCCTCTCTGGAGCTACAGTCCACCTTCATGGCGGGAGTGAGGGGCCTATTATCCACAAGGGTAGTCTCCATAGTCCTAGAAAGGGAAAGAAACAGTGGACACTATTCAAATCTGTTCCTGATAAAAAACAAACGGGTCTCATCAGGTTATAATCAATTTGAAACCACCGAACCGGTACATAACATACAGAAGATTCAAGATGGAATCCATCAGGTCAACAGTACCTCTGATTGGGCAAGATTTCATCATGGAGACAATAGACATAGAGGATGCATATTACCACATCCCGGTCCATCTAACCTATTGGAAATTCCTAAGGTTTGCAATTGCTCAGGGAGAACCTGCAGTCCATTATCAATTCAATGTCCTCCATTCAGTCTATATTTGGCTCCACGAATCTTCACAAAGATCATGTCAGAGGTCATGGCATACATCAGAGGTAAACACATATGCATAGTTCCGAAATACCGCAACAATTTTCTGCTGGTGGCTCCTTCAGTACCTATGTTACAGGAATATCTGCAGATAATGACCCAGCTCTTATCTCTTGGCTGGATAGTGAACCTCAAGAAATCAGATATGGTTCCCGCAACAGCAAAGACATTCTTGGGAGTCCTACTGAACTCACACAGCCAAACATCCTTCTTGCCCAAACAAAAACAGAGCTTGTTAAAATCAATGATAAAGATAACTACATAGCAAGAAAGTGGTGCCAATTAGATGGGCAATGTCGGTTCTCGGATCCATGACATCCTGCATCCAGATGGTAGCATGGGCATAAGCACATACCAGAATGCTACAGATGCACATTCTGGCAAACTGGGACAGATCCCCGGAATCCTTAGACAGGAAGATCCTGATGCCACCTTGCATTAAGTACATTAGATTGGTTCTGCAAACATCATTATGCTTGACAAAGCACTAAATATTGAATGAATCAACAAGTAGCAGTTTATAAAAAAAAAAAAAAAAAATGCTGTCATTATGTATGCATACTAAGCCAATAGAAGCAGAGGTAGAGGAAGGTAAAGATCAATCAAAATATAAATCCCTCTCCAAATAGATGTATAAACTGCCTCAGTGCCTGTAAACTAAAGGCGCCGTCACACTTAGCGACGCTGCAGCGATACAGACAACGATGCCGATCGCTGCAGCGTCGCTGTGTGGTCGCTGGGGAGCTGTCACACAGACAGCTCTCCAGCGACCAACGATGCTGAGGTCCCGGGGTAACCAGGGTAAACATCGGGTTGCTAAGCGCAGGGCCGCGCTTAGTAACCCGATGTTTACCCTGGTTACCAGTGTAAAATGTAAAATAACAAACAGTACATACTCACCTTCGCATCCCCCGGCGTCCGCTTCCTGCACTGACTGAGCGCCTGCCCTAACAGCAGAGCGGTGACGTCACCGCTGTGCTGTGGTTTCACTTTACGGCCGGCAGTCAGTCAGTGCGGGAAGCAGACGGCAAGGGACCTGACGGACACCGGAATGTGAGTATGTACTGTTTTGTTTTTTTTTACATTTACGATGGTAACCAGGGTAAACATCGGGTTACTAAGTGCGGCCCTGCGCTTAGTAACCCGATGTTTACCCTGGTTACCAGTGAAGACATCGCTGAATCCGTGTCGCACACACCGATTCAGCGATGTCAGCGGGACCTCAACGATCAAAAAAAGGTCCAGGCCATTCCGACACGACCAGCGATCTCACAGCAGGGGCCTGGTCGCTGGTACGTGTCAAACATAGCGAGATCCGCTACTGAGGTCGCTGGTGCATCACAAAACTTGTGACTCAGCAGCGATCTCGCTAGCAATCTCGCTAAGTGTGACGGGGCCTTAATGGTGAGGTGTAAAGATCAATCAACAGATAACCTCTCCAAGTGGATGCATAAAGTGCTTCAATGTATATAACCTAAATAGTAATCTGGGCTAGCAGCAAAGGAAAACTACCAAATGACAATAAGAACATATTAGTCTTTTTACCTTAGTGGTAAGCAGAAGTTTGCCTTGTCTCCCACCCCTGACGCATGTTTCGCCTATTCTGTGGGCGTGTGTAATAGGAGAGGCTAGATGTCTATTTAAAAAGCCCGCGGACCAAACCGGATGTAAGCTATGTCAGGTGACCTCCTGAAAGAATGATGCTGCGCCCAGTCGAAAAAAAAGCCCCTAAATATCCTTGTATATACAGTGATAGTTGCCGGAGAGATAATTGCGCATCCGGCACTGACTGCAATGCCGTGGAAGGACCTCTGGCCACGGTGGATCGCATGCATTCCACCCAGCTTACGCCAGGCGGAAGTCACGGCCACACCTTTTGCCAGAAGCAGGACGGTCCGGCGTGACGACAGCAGCGCATGCGCACTTCCCAGCATACTGAGTGTAATATGTGCAACAACTCAGAAGTCCGTTTGTATTAAGTTTTAATGAGTCATAACATGGTTAAGTAAATACATACAATCAACCACCCATATGTATACATGGTCATGTGTTAAAATGAAAAGAATAAATGCTTGAATGTGTATTTGAATAAATGATGGAGATGTGAATTGATGATGAGAAAATGTATATCCATGACAAAGTGAATATAATGTGAAACAACAATTGAATGAGTGAGTGGAAGCAAGGTGAAAAATAAAAAAAAGAAACTAAAAATAAATATAAAAATATAAACAAAATGATAAATGAATGCAATACCTGCTATGACAAAAAAGAAAAGGGGCAACCAACCTGTCTATTCAAAGTGATAAAGATGAAAAAAGAAAATAAAGCGATAAAGATATCAAAATTGTCTCATTTTATATAAATACATATATGTATATACACACGTATATAAACACTAGATGGGAACATATACCGGTACATAAGTGCAACAAAAACAAATCAGTCCTTATACATAAAAATAGGTCCATAAATATAGTTCAAACCCAGAAAATGTCCTTTTTGATAAGGTATAACAGTGTTAAATAAAGAGGTAACCCATCGGGAGGAGGGGGATTAGGAACGTGTTTTGGTTTACTGTCCATAAAACTTCCAGGATTCCCAAAAATTCCCGATGACACAGGAAGGTGGAGGCCACAAAGATGTGATATTCAGATCCATACAAAAAGGCTGCATAAGACATCTGCATAAATAAAAAATAATTGTTAGACAAAAAATAAACAATTAAAAACCCCCTCTCACCCATAAAAGTTACACTAGGGATTGAAAAAATGCTATGTTAAACCAAAAACAAATATTCTCGTAGTCCGAAGAAAACCTCTCCCCGTCTGCTCTATACTTAGAGGGTGCAGTAAACATACAGGCCAATTTTCTGAGCAGAACAGAAATCCATCCAGGGTAATGGAGTCTAAACCCCGAGGTCTTTCAGAAACTGACCAGAAGGTGGGGCCATCCAGAGGTAGATCTCTTCACAAGTGGGCAGAATGCAAAGACAGATCAATATTTTTCACTAAATCCAGCTGATCCTTGCTTAGGCATAGATGCTTTAGCCCACCCATGGAGATTCAGACTGGTGTATGCCTTCCCTCCAATACCAATCCTACCAAGAGTTCTACAGAAAATAAGATTGGAAGGGGTCAAGATAATCCTGGTAGCACCATTCTGGCCCCAAAGAAGCTGGTCCGGTACTCTGTCCAACTTTAGTATAGAGGGATCCGTCGCACTACCCCCAGTCAGAAACCTCCACCAGGGACCAATCTTCCATCCGGATCCCAAAAAGTTACATCTGATTGCATGGCTTCTGAGTTGTCAATCCTGAAGACCAGAGGATTGTCAGAAAGGGTCATTGTGATGCTACATAAATGCAGTAACAAATTCTATGTACCAGAAGATATGGAAGACCTTCATCTCATGGAGTGCACCCAAACAGCCGGACCTGCACCAACCAAACATGGCACGGATCCTGGATTTTCAGCAAGAAGGACTAGAAAAGGGTCTCGGACCTAGTACACTCCAAGTCCAGGTGGCGGCTCTAAATTCTTACTTTGACCAGACGTTAGCTGACCACCGATGGATCAGAAGATTTATGACAGCAGCATTTCACCTATGTCCAAGAGCTACAAATTTAGTACCTTCCTTGGATCTCAATGTTGTCCTAAAAGGGCTCACACTACCACCCTTTGAGCCCTTGTCATCTTTAGACATAGACCAACTCTCCTGGAAGACAGCCTTCCTAATAGCAATAACTAGTGCCAGGAGAGTGGGTGAGTTACAGGTGCTTTCAATCAGCGAACCCTACATGAGAATCTTACAGGACCGACTTATTCTGCAACTGGACCCGTCATTCCTTCCTAAAGTGGTCTCAAAATTACACAGGTCCCAGGAGATTGTTCTTCCTTCTATCAAGACCCAGGAAATATAAAAAGTTCCACACTCTGGTCGTTTGGAGAACGGTGCTCCACTATCTTCAGGAGATGGAAAAAGGAAGGACCAAAACCTGTTTGTTCACCTTTTGAGGACAGAATAAGAGGAAGAAAACTTCCAGATCCACGATCGCCAACTGGATCAAGAGAGCAATTTCAGAGATGTATCACATCCAGGGCCTTCCACCACCAGAGAAATTTACGGCTCGCTCTACTAGAGCAATGTCTTTCTCCTGGGCCGAGAAAGCCAGTACTTCCATCAAGCAGATATGCAGAGCTGCTACCTGGTCTTCTGTCCATACTTTTTCCAAGCATTACAGGCTAGACCTGATACCTGTCGAAGACTTGGCCTTCGGGAGAAAAGTCCTCCAGGCTACAGTCCCTCCCTAACATTACTCTTGGGTACTGCTCCTGTGTGCTGTCGTGGGGTTGTTACTAGAGAAAATAGAATAAGACTTATCGGTAATTCGGTTTCTAGTAACCAACGACGACACGGGTAGATCCCTCCCTTTCCTAAGTTTTCATTTTCTCATATAAAGAGAATAAAATATAATTTGAAGTATTCTTACTCCTGTGGTCCTTTACAATAACACTGAGGGGAGGATGTGGAAGTGGTTATTTAAACTCTTTGGTATTTCCTGTCCCTATTAGGAAAGGGGTAACCTCCTTCGGTGATGGGTTACTTGAAACCGAATTACCAGTAAGTCTAATTCTATTTTTTATTTTTTATTTTTTTGGAGGTGGGGTGGAAAGGTACAGATTTCATATTTAAAATCCACAATGAAAGATCATGCATGCTATATTCTGTTGTGGATTCATTCCAGATTTGCAACAAAAACATACCCATTGCTCTGCACAGGGCAGAGCATTTACAGAACACGTGTAGATTTTAGGTGATTTCTGTGTGTACACTCGACCTAACACTGCTTCTGTTACAATTGGCAGCACACCTCTTCACAAAGGTAATCTGGCTTGACATGTATCCCTGGTCATGTTACAAGTCTCTTTAAATGGACAAGTCTTGTCTTAAAGGAATCCTACTTCTCTTAGGTTGTTACTGTGTAAAATAGTCTCTTGTAGTGCAAAATGACTAATTTGCATACTTTCTCCAATGGAGCATTTGCTGTAACATTCCATATGCAGCCATCTTTTTAATGAGTATTTCCCCAGTGAGTATTGAGCACAGGTCCTATTATTTAGAATACTAACTCTCACCAAGTGTGAAATTGTTCCCCTCGTAAACTGTTATTTCTCCTACGCCTCATTGGGGGACACAGGACCATGGGTGTTATGCTGCTGCCACTAGGAGGACACTAAGTAAACACAGAAAGAATAGCTCCTCCCCTGCAGTATACACCCTCCTGCTGGCTCTCAGTGAACCAGTTCTTGCTTAAGGTACCTTCACACGAAACGACTTTGTAACGATATCGCTAGCGATCCGTGACGTTGCAGCGTCCTCGCTAGCGATATCGTTTAGTTTGACATGCAGCAGCGATCAGGATCCTGCTGTGATGTCGCTGGTCGCTGAATAAAGTCCAGAACATTATTTGGTCGTCCGATCGCCGTGTATCGTTGTGTTTGAAAGCAAAAGCAACGATACCAGCGATATTTTACACTGGTAACCAGGGTAAACATCGGGTTACTAAGCGCAGGGCCGCGCTTAGTAACCCGATGTTTACCCTGGTTGCCAGCGTAAAAGTAAAAAAAACAAACACTACATACTCACCTGCGCGTCCCCCAGCGTCTGCTTCCTGACACTTACTGAGCGCCGGCCCTAAAGTGAAAGTGAAAGCACAGCGGTGACGTCACCGCTGTGCTGTTAGGACCGGAGCTCAGTCAGTGTCAGGAAGCAGACGCTGGGGGACGCGCAGGTGAGCATGTACTGTTTGTTTTTTTTTACTTTTACGCTGGTAACCAGGGTAAACATCGGGTTACTAAGCGCGGCCCTGCGCTTAGCAACCCGA
The DNA here is from genome assembly GCF_051348905.1 of Ranitomeya variabilis. NCBI lineage: Eukaryota > Metazoa > Chordata > Amphibia > Anura > Dendrobatidae > Ranitomeya > Ranitomeya variabilis. The sequence goes on from NC_135232.1 coordinate 190,555,570, forward strand.
TGGTTACCCGGGGACCTCGGCATCGTTGGTCGCTGGAGAGCGGTCTGTGTGACAGCTGGGTAAGCTGCAGACACATAACTTAACCCTTCCCCTGCTAGTAAGCGCTTTCCTCCAGGCTTTACTATGTCTCAACCAAAGCCTCACAAAAAGTCTGGGAAAACCCACACTGTATTTTTCGCTGCATGTACCTCTTGTAAGGTATCATTACCCTGGGGTCACAATACTGCATTGTGCACAGCTTGTGAACTGGTGACTGCTCAGGATCCACCTGTTGCTGATACTTAACCCAGTGAACCTAGTCCCCCTGAGTGGGCTACCTCCCTTTCCCGATCTATGGCATCCCTGGCAAAAGCTTTAGACTCGTTCCGAGACCCTTCCTCTAACCAGGGCATTAATACGGACGACGCTTCCGATGGTCAGAACCCCTTGTACTCCATGGGGTCGAACCTTGCCAAGGAGTTCTCACTCTTCCAGGAAAAGGACTCATGCCATATCCCCAGACCATCAACGGTTTTCGGGTTCTGAAAGCTACATTTCCTCCCCTTCCATTGGGGCTAGTAGAGAACCTGTTTCAGAGGACGATGCTGATACGTCCCTAGATCAGGAATTTCATCACGATCAGGAGACTCGACTCTCTAATTGAGTCAGTGAATAAGGCTTTCAGACTGAGGAGGAACCCTTATCTAAAACTGATCATGCCGTGTCCTTTAAGAGGACCAAACGAGCTCAGTGTTCGCCACTCATCCCGAGTTTAAGCAAATTGTTGAATCTCACAGGATCCGTCCAGATAAACGATTCACAGGGCAGAAGCCCGTGGAGTCCAGATATCCCTTTGCCCAGGATCTAAGAAAAGATTGGTCACAATCTCCCCCAGTAGATCCTCCGGTATCGCGCCTGGCTACGAAATCTGTTTTATCCTCCTCAGAGGGCGCCTCTATTAAAAATCCAACCGATCGTCAGATCGACAATATGGCGCATTCAGCCTTTAAAGCCTCAGCGGCCGCACTTTTCCATCTTTTGCCGCTACGTGGGTGGCTAAGGTTATGACTCACTGGGCTGAGGTCTTGTCTTCAGCAGTACTGGATACCAATCTTCCCCCTGAGATAGCAGACCTCGCTACTCAGATAGCCAGAGCTGGAGATTTTGTAGTTACCACGTCCCTGGATGCCGCTGACTGCGCTTCTCAATCAGCAGCAAATGCCATCACCATCCGGAGGTCCTTATGGCTCAGGGACTGGCGTGCGGATTCTACTTCCAAAAAGTCATTGACTTCTTTCCCATATCAGAGTGGTCGCCTTTTTGGCGAAAAGCTCGACCAGTTAATTTCTGACGCCACTGGAGGGAAGAGTAAATTTCTTCCACAACAGAGACCCTCTCGGCCCTTTCGGAACCTGCAACCACAGGCTCTGTCCCGATTTTTTTTCGTTACAACTCAAACTGGTCCTCTACTTCCACATCTCCCGGTTCCGGCCGGGCACAACGTGGAGACAGAGGTTCACAGGCCTCTTTTAAGCCTTCCCCTTCATGGAGAGGCAGGCCAAGGCAGCCGGGATCCAGAGGCGTCAGAACGGGCAGACCTTCCACACAATGACTCCCTGCGGTATCCGGGGGACACCCTCAAAGTAGGCGGCCGCCTGCTTTCCTTCAGTGCCGCGTGGCTCTCGGTCATTCACGACGAGTGGGTCCGCGATCAGGTGTCCTCCAGACAAAAGATAGATCTCTTATCTCGTACTCCAAACAGTTTTTCCTGTCTTCTCCTCCCAGGGCAAAATCATCAGAGGTCTTCAAAGCTATAAGCTCTCTGAGAAAAGACTGAGTTATTATTCCGGTCCCTCAAAGCAAAAGGTTTCAAGGTTTTTATTCAAACCTCTTCATTGTTCCAAAGAAGGATGGTACAGTACGGCCCATACTGGACCTAAAACTGCTGAACAAGTTCGTCAGGGTACGACGGTTCCGGATGGAATCGCTTCGTTCTGTCATCGCCTCCATGGAAAAAGGCGAGTTCCTGGCGTCTATAGACATCCAGGACGCATACCTCCACATTCCTATTTTACCTTCTCACCAAAGGTTTCTTCGCTTCGCAGTTTAGGAAGATCACTTCCAATTCGTTGCTCTGCCCTTCGGCCTCGCCACCGCTCCCAGGGTATTCACCAAGGTCATGGCGGCTGCCGTGGCCATACTCCACTACTACATACTCCACACTGCTCAGGGCCGCTGGTCCCCCCAGGAATCACGCCTTCCAATCAACATCTTGGAAATCCGGGCGATCAGGCTGGCACTTCTCCAGTTCCATCCCTTCCTAGCAGGTCGCCCAATCAGGATTCAGTCCAACAACGCCACTGCAGTGGCATACATCAACCGCCAAGGGGGAACCCGCAACAGGGCGGCCATGACAGAGGTAGGCGACATCCTCCGATGGGCCGAGGAAAACCGCTCAATGATCTCTGCGGTTCACATCCCGGGAGTGGACAATTGGGAGGCCGACTTCCTCAGTCGGCAATGCCTCGACTCCGGGGAGTGGTCTCTCCATCCGGAGATCTTCCACCAGATCTGCTGTTGTTGGGGAACCCCGGACGTGGATCTGATGGCCTCACGGCTGAATTCGAAGGTTCCCGACTTCATGGCTCGGTCCCACGATCCGGCAGCCATCGGGGCAGACGCTCTTGTACTCCCATGGCATCATTTTCGGCTTCCGTACATATTTCCCCCGCTTCCTCTCCTGCCGAGAGTCATCAAGAAAATCAGAGCGGAGAGGGTACCGGTAATCCTGATTGCGCCAGATTGGCCGCGCCGGGCGTGGTATGCGGAACTAGTTCAACTAGTTACCGACGTTCCCTGGCGATTACCGAATCGCTCAGATCTTCTATCTCAAGGCCCCTTTTACCACCAGAACTCAGAGGCCTTGTGTTTGACGGCATGGCCGTTGAGTCCTGGGTCCTAACCCAGGCAGGTTTCTCTCCAGAAGTCATAGCTACCATGATCAGTGCTGGAAAGCCTACGTCTATGCGTATCTATCATCGCACTTGGAAGACTTTCTTTTCATGGTGTAGCGACCGAGGACATTCTTCTCTACATTTTTCCATCCCTTCCATTCTCGAGTTCTTACAAACGGATTTGGACTTGGGTCTCTCCCTTAGTTCTGTCAAGGGGCAGATCTCAGCCCTGTCTGTTCTCTTCCAACGCAGGATTGCCAACAGATTACAGGTCAAGACGTTTATTCATGGAGTCTCCCATCGGGCGCCCCCCTATAGGATGTCGTTGGAACCATGGGATCTTAATCTGGTCCTCAGAGTTTTGCAACAGGCTCCTTTCGAACCTCTGTAGGAGGTTTTCCTGTCTTTTTTCATGGAAAGTTGCTTTTCTAGTTGCGGTCACCTCTATTAGACGAGTCTCCGAGCTGGCGGCTCTGTCCTCTTAAGTTCCGTTCCTGAATTTTCATCAGGATAGGGTGGTTTTGAGGACATCCCCGTCTTTTCTACCGAAAGTTGTATCCTCTTTTCATCTCAATGAGGAGATTGTCTTACCGTCACTCTGTCCGGCACCAGTCCATCGCATCGAGAAGGCCCTTCACACACTGGATTTAGTGAGAGCTCTTAGGAGATACATCTCGCGGACAGCGTCTTTCCGCAGGTCAGATTCCCTATTCGTGCTCCCGGAAGGACCGAGGAAAGAGTTTCCCGCTTCCAAGGCGACAATAGCCAAATGGATCCGTTCGGCTATTCAGGAGCCCTACCGAGTCAGAGGTCTTCCTGTCCCAGCAGGGATTAAGGCTCACTCCACTCGGTCAGTGGGTGCGTCTTGGGCCATCCGGCACCAAGCTTCGGCAGCACAAGTTTGTAAGGCTGCGACTTGGTCCAGCCTGCATACCTTTACAAAACATTACCATATTCACTCTCAGGCCTCGGCAGATGCAACCGTCGGCAGACGAATTCTGCAGGTGGCTGTGCAGCATCTGTAACTTGTGGGTGCAAGTAGCAATTGCAGTTAATTGTTTCCCACCCAGGGACTGCTTTAGGACATCCCATGGTCCTGTGTCCCCCAATGAGGCGTAGGAGAAAAGGAGATTTTTGTGTACTCACCGTAAAATCCTTTTCTCCGAGCCAATCATTGGGGGACACAGCACCCACCCTGTTAGCCTATTGGCTTTGGTTTTTGTTGCGTTAACTTGCTTTTTGACATAGTTCATCCTTGTTAAATAATAAGCTCCTACTGCTTTGTTACCGAATTGGTTCACTGAGAGCCAGCAGGAGGGTGTATACTGCAGGGGAGGAGCTATTCTTTCTGTGTTAACTTAGTGTCCTCCAAGTGGCAGCAGCATAACATCCATGGTCGTGTGTCCCCCAATGATTGGCTCGGAGAAAAGGATTTTACGGTGAGTACACAAAAATCTCCTTTTTATTATGCTTATTATTTTTCTTTTAGCGCCATTCATTCCACAGCACGTTACATACATTATCATCACTGTCCCCATTGGGACTCACAATCTATATTTCCTATCAGTATGTCTTTGGAGTAATGTGAGAGTAAACCCGTGCAAACACGGGGAGAACATGCAAATGGCTTGCAGATGTTGTCCTTGGTGGGATTTGAACCCAGGACCTCAGTGCTGCAAAGAAACCGTGCGAATTAGGCTACTTTCACACTAGCGTCGTACGACGCACGTCGCAATGCGATGTTGCAACGTACCGACGCAAACTGTGATTAGAAAAAACAACGGTGGCAGCGGATGCAGTTTTACAACGCATCCGCTGCCCCATTGTAATGTCCGGGGAGGCGGGGGCGGAGTTCCGGCCGCGCATACGCGGTTGGAAATGGCGGACACGACGCACCAAAAAACATTTCATGTAACTTTTTTTGTGCCGACGGTCCGACGCAACAGGCGACGTGTGCCAATTCGTCACAATGCGTCGCTAATGCAAGTCTATGGAGAAAAAATGCATCCTGCAAGCAATTTTGCAGGATGCGTTTTTTCTACAAAACGACCCATTGCGACGTGCAGTGCACGACGCTAGTGTGAAAGTTGCCTTACTGAGCCACCATGCTGCCCGAGCTCTACCATTCAGCATGCAGTAGTCTTTCCACACTTTATGATCTTGAAGTAGAAGTCCAGCAATGGGAGGAGACCCATAAAAACTTCCAAGTTTTATTCAAAAAATCTACAAATCAATAAAATTCTCTATGGTAATGAACCACAGCGAACGCGTTTCAGATGTAGTCTTTTTCATTGCTCATACAGGTTTTTATGGAATTTGTAATTTTTTTTCAATAAAACTCGAAGTTTTTATGGATCTCTTCCCTTTGCTGGATTTTTTTTTTCTTCTGCTAATTTCCCCTTGACACATTACAAGGTTCCGTGCATTGAGAATCCTGCCCTGGGTGCGCTGACGTTGCCTCTGTGTCCTCTCTAGATTTTAACTACTTCCATTTCTTGTCTCCACCTAAAGCAATTTTCCAAGTAAGCAGTCTGCTGTAAACGGACCATTATAAGTTGAGACCTCAGTGTTATTTTGCTTGCCGCGATACTAGAGTGTAGAATTTCTATTGTAAACTTTCATGGGTTTGGGCAGAACACTTTTTTTTTTTTTTTTTTTTGAAATCTATCACAGCCATGGGATAAAATCCAATATAAAGGGACTGCTAAATTCATTTCTAAAAGTTGGGTAAACTGTTTAAGGTTTTTTAGTTGTCTAAGCACCTAGCAATCCTATATTTATTACAGGAATAAATAGGACCATTTTGATTTGTTGTGTTTCTCAATCCTGTGTAGACTCCAAGAGCCAAAGAAAGATCTGATTGAGCGAGTTGTAAAAACTATTGGCACAAAGAAGGCGATAGAGCTACTTATGGAAACGGCAGATGTGGAACAAAATGGTGGACTTTTTATCCTGGTAAGTATTTTATTTTCAGCTAATGTCATGTTCTCGGGGCCTTTCAAGTCAAGTGTTTTCTGTGCTTTAAATTTATTTCCATTCATTGTAGGAAGATATTAAAATGGATTTCACATTTCTTAGTATACCAACGAGCATTGTTGAATCTGTTACTGGTTACATACCCGATTCTACCCTAAACTTAGGATATAACCTCACATCATAAACTTAGGACATCACACTCTGAGCTTTCCTCTACTAATACTTTTGTAATACCCAACGGTATGTTTGATTTTTCGGTATAGTTTCATCATAAATCTGTTTGAACTCCAGCTTTAGAGGCTTATATACACTCCAGCTAAACTCATCATGTTCCAAAATTTTGATTTCCTAGTACATCTTTATAGCAACGAGCGCTCCACATCACCCTGAATAGGCATAATAAACATAGATGTACAGCCCTGTAAGTAATTCTGAAGGTCCATTTATGTACAAAATGTAAACGTGGCACTCGCAGTTATGACAGGTACGATTGGAACTTGTATTCACCTGAACAAAAAACAAAGTTTATTTTCTGACTGTGAGCTTTTACTTAGTTGAAGAAAAGTTCTAGAGTAACTTTAGCCATAACGGAGTCCTGTGGTCTTTTTCACCCATCAAACAGGTGCATATAATATAACATATTGGCTTCCTGAAGCAATCACTAGTAGGTGGTGACAACTTGGTGCAGGCAAACAGCATGTAATTTTTCACATGTTTCTGATATAGATATCCATATCTGCTGCATGGACAAGCAGCGTGCGCCAACTTGTGTATCTACATTTCCTTCTAAATTCAATTGTTTGACTTGCAGAATGGAACCAGGAGGAGGACTCCCGGCGGTGTTTATTTAAATCTCCTGAAAAGCACGCCAAGTATTACATCTGATCAAGTGAAGGTACGTGCTATGAATATAATGGTGGTGGAAGCCATAGAATTTATAACTAGTTATTGCTTTTCCCTATCATAAGGTACTGAAAAACAGAAAAAAATAATTCTAGCTTGGTTAAAACTCATAGCATTGGATTATGAATTTAGTTGCTATGGCATTCATCATACGGTAAAAATAATTAATCTTCAAAATCTATTATACACAAGGGGGTGCAGAAGTTATCAACTGGTCATGTTTTTCACTGCCACAGCCTCTGTCCCCGACACTGAAACGAAGCATCATCAGTGACCTCCATTTCTGGAGCTGGGTTAGTCAGTACTGTACAGAGCATGCATAGGTAGTCAATTCTGACATATGCTCAGTACAAGCATCCTTACAATATTCTTCTCCATGCACTGTGACAATGTTCTCCCTTGCTGGCTCTTATTAGAATCGATGAGCTGGCAACAGAGCGCACTGTGCGCATTTTAAAGCGAGAAAGTGGCGTGCAGAGACCAGCCCTGTCCAAGTGATGTATGTTTCGGGTGCAGAGCTAGTCTCCGCTTGCCTGGTTATCTCTTCACAGTGCGCACTGACAGTTTGTTCTGCTGCCACCTCATCACTTCTAATTAGAGCCTGCAAGGGAATGCACTGTCACTTTCTGTCTCGTTTGAGTATCCCAGCGTGCACTGGTTATTCTCAAACTAATTGTCATTGAAACGGAAATAGGTAAAAAATACAATAAAGCTGTTAGATTAGAAAAGGAAGGGTAGAGCCTTTAATTTAACCATATTAGAAAAACTATTACTTTATATACTCGAATATAAGCGGACCCAAATATAAGACAAGTCACCTAATTTTACCATAAAAACTTGGAAAACTTATGGACTTGAGTATAAGCCTGGGATGCATGGCCCCCTCATCCTTATCCTGGTGTGCAATGCCCCCTAGTCCCCATCCTACTTACCTTCCTAACGTGCCCTCAGTGTCGTGTTCTGATGCCAGCAGCTGATTTATGCTTGTAAGCAGTACATGGCAGTGAGGTCATGTGCTGCTTACAAGCAGAGGACAGCTGCCGGAATACTCACTGCTCTCCACACCGGGACTATGTGCGTGGAGAGCAGAGAGTATTCATCACTCTTTAGCAGCGGGCACAGCAGCAGCCGCCAGCTTCCTGCAGCTGTCGGGCGATCACTTGTGCCCGCTACTGAAGGGAATGAACATTCCCTGCCCTCCACGCCCATGGGAGTGGAGGGCAGTAAATATTCATTCACAAATGTAGCAGCCACACATGATCACCCGGCCGCAACTTTTGTGCACGCTATTCAAGAGAAATGAATATTCACTGCCAGCGCAGTGAATAGTCATTTCTCTTGAGCAGCGGGCACAGGCTTTACCCGCAGCAGCCGGCTCCTGCTTCCTGTGACCTGCAGCTCCCCCTCCAGCTTGTGGGACCCTTACTTGAGTATAAGCCGAGGGGGGCTTTTTCAGCATAAAATGCTGAAAAACTCGGCTTATACTCGAGTATATATGGTATAGTATTAAAGTAAATAAAGACATTCGGATGAAAATGAATATTTGTTTCAGACCATCCTTTTTAATTTTGAGTTGTAGTGTTTTTATTTTCCTACTGATGGGGCTGAGTGAGGGCTGTTGTCTTTTTGTTTTTTTTTGTTTTTTGCGCAATTCATTGAAACTTTGTATTGGAACCAATTTGAAGTTCAGAATATTTTTTGATCGCTTTTTATTCTGAAGTTTTGAGGAGTCAGAATGAACCCAAGACAGCAAATCAGGAATTGTTTAGATTTTTTTTTTTTTCTGATGTTCAGCAGATAATAAGTAATAAGGCCGCTGTTGTTCTGGTCATCAGTTTTATGAGACTTATATAGGGCTTTATTTGTTTTGCTACTTCATCACATTAAAAAGCACTTTTTTGTAATTTGTTATTGCACAGTCATATTCTGTTTTTGTTTTTTTTGTTTTTTTTTTGTTTTGGTTTTTTTTCCATTGCCATTTGAGGGCTTGATTTTAGCAGGACGAGATTACTTTTTCATTGATGCCATATTTTAAAATATATTTGGACCAATTGTGAAACATATGAATTATACTCTTATAAAATATATTACTGTAAAGCATTTAATGTACATTGTATCATTCCTGTAATTTAAACCTTTTGGTTGATTAGTATACATAAACCGAATCCAATATCTCTGGTGTTAAAAGATTTTTATGCCACTCTCCTCCTCTTTCGGGTCTGGTGACTAACAACAGTTTAGACTTTTAACCCCTTGGTGATAGAGCCAATTTGATACTTAACCACCAAGCAATTTTTACAATTCTGACCACTGTCACTTTATTAAGTTATAGCTCTAGAACGCTTCAACAGATCCCACTGATTCTGAGACTTTTTTTTCGTGACATATTGTACTTCATGTTAGTGGTAAAATTTCTTCTATATGACTTGAGTTTATTTATGGAAAAAACGGAAATTTGGCAAAAAAAATTTCAATTTTCATACTTTTAATTTTTGCACCCTTAAATCAGAAAGTGGTGTCACACAAAATAGTTAATAAATAACATTTCCCACATGTCAACTTTACATGAGGACAATTTTGGAATTGGGTATGTATGTGTGTGTGTATGTATGTATGTATGTATATATGTATATGTGTATATATATATATATATATATATATATATATATATATATATATATATATATATATATATATATATATATATATTTTTATATATATATTTATTTATTTATTTTTTTTAGGACTTTATAAGGGTTAAAAGTTGACCAGCGATTTCTCATTTTTCCAATAAAATTACCAAAACCATTTTTGTAGGGACCACCTCACATTTGAAGTCACTTTGGGGGATCAATATAACAGAAAATACTCCAAAGTGACACCATTCTAAAAACTGCACCCCTCAAGGTGCACAAAACCACATTCAAGAGGTTTTTTAACCCTTCAGGTGCTTTACAAGAACTAAAGCAACGTGGAAGGAAAAAATTAACATTTTACTTTTTTCACAAAAAATTTACTTTGGAACCAATTTTTTATTTTTTTTCCATAAGGGTATCAGGAGAAAATGGACCACAAAATTTGTTTATGCGGTTTCTCCTGCGTACGCCAAGCCCCCCCCCATATGTAGAGGAAAGCCACTGTTTGGGCGCATGGCATAGCTCAGAAGGGAGGGACCCCTTGATGTACCTAAACAGTGGAACCCCCCAATTCTAACTCCAACCCTAATCCCAACCCTAACCATAATCCTAATCACAACCCTAATCCCAACCATAACCTTAACCACAGACCTAACCCTGAGGCTACTTTCACACTAGTGTTGGGCACTGCACGTCGCAATGCGTCGTTGTG